>NC_037668.1:110379567-110679567 GCF_003255815.1 Theropithecus gelada
AAAAAAAAAAAAAAAAAAAAAAAAAAACAGCCTCGGCAAGGTGCGGTGGCTCACGCCTGTAATACCAACCCTCTGGGAGGCCAAGGGGGTTGGATCACTAGGTCAAGAGATCAAGACCATCCCAGCCAACATGGTGAAACCCTGTCTCTAGTTAAAATACAAAAATTAGCTAGGCATGGTGACACATGCTATAGTCACAGCTGCTTGGGAAGCTGATGCAGGGGAATCTCTTGAACCCAGGAGGCAGAAGTTGCAGTGAGCCGAGATCACACCTTTGCACTCCAGCCTAGTGACAGAGCGAGACTCCGTCTCAAAAAGACAAAAAACAAAACAAAACAAAATAAAAACAGCCTCACAGAATCGTTCAGAATGTTTAACCA
Source organism: Theropithecus gelada (assembly GCF_003255815.1). Lineage (NCBI taxonomy): Eukaryota > Metazoa > Chordata > Mammalia > Primates > Cercopithecidae > Theropithecus > Theropithecus gelada. Next base: position 110,379,948 of record NC_037668.1, read on the forward strand.
AATTTCTGGGCCCTATGGCTCAACCAAGTTGATATATAAAATTAATCATTACACAGGATTAAGCGTATATCATATTTTAAGATACTCACAATAAGCATAATATGAAGTAAAAGCATCTGTAGTTTTACTGTTACAATCACACATACTACTAACATTAGTGCAGTTTGGGTTTATATTTATAATTGAAGAAAATAACAAATGTTAGTTTGATATCAATGAAAAGAAACAGCAAAATTATTTTTTCCCATTCAAGTTCACAAACTCCATAAATTCTGTCCACAGACCCCTATTAAGAAAACTTGCCATTTTTCCACTCCACTTTTTTGATTCTATAATAGTTTTTTTTTTTTAATTGAAATCATTGACATGCTACAAGCTCTTCTATCATAGGCAAAATGAAAGTCTTATTAGACATTTTTATATAAATTAACTACTTTAATCCTCACAATAAAATCCCATGGGGTCAGTTATTATTTTTAGTTTACATAATAGGAAACTGAGGTATTCAGAGAATAACCGATCAGACTGTCACAGCTAGGAATTTTCAGAAGTAGGATTTAAACTGAAGTTGGCTCTGGAGCTTGTTGGTCTTTTACTCTAGAAAAAGCTAACAACATTAGCATATCTGTGGGGAATCCAGTTTGAATGAGGCAGAGATTTCGAACTAAATACCAGAAGTATTAGCAAGAAGTTAACCCCCTCTATTCATTTCAACATAACCTTAACTAAAAAAAAATTAAAAGTCAGAAAAGCATAAATTGACTGCCAGTTAATATTGGAAAAACTTTATTTCTAGTTTGCCATATCCTAAAAAGTGGGTCTCAGACTTCCTTTGTTAATTAAATAATAAAAGCACCTTGTAATTTTTTTTTTTCTTTTTTTTTTTTGAGACGTAGTCTCTCCCTGTCACCCAGGCTGGAGTGCAATGGCGCTATCTCAGCTCACTGCAACCTCTGCCTCCCGGGTTCAAACAATTCTCCTGCCTCAGCCTCCTGAGTAGCTGAGATTATAAGCACCTACCACTATGCCCAGCTAATTTTTGTATTTTTAGTAGAGACAGTTTCACCATGTTGGCCAGGCTGATCTTGAACACCTGACTTCGTGATCCACCAGCCTCGGCCTCCCAATGCTGGGATTACAGGCATGAGCCACTACACCTAGCCAACACCTGGTAATTTTATCTATTGTTGAAAGCTGCAGTTCTGCAACAGGGCATTCTCCCATAATTTGCAACTTTGACTTTACTATAGTTCCTATAACATTTCTGATTTTATAATGTTATTTCAAGATGCAACATGGAGATGGATGGATTACTGTCCCTCTTTAGCTTTGTTACAATAGTCTCATAGTCATGGTGAGCCTTGTGCTTGATTTAGGCTTAGAATAATAATAGGAATTAAGGATATAGTATGGAACTATATCTCAAGTGCAAAATCCAAAATGACAATCCATCATCCCCAACGTAATCCTGGTAAAGACAAGATCCATTTGGTCCACTATTAAAGTGGATTGTTGTACAAAAAGTAGATAACTTAAAAGTGGCTCTAGTTTTATTCTTGCATTTTCTTCCTTTTTTAAAAGTAATTTTTATCACATATATTTGAGGATTATATATTAATAACATGATGTTCTTTATAAATTTATCAATATTTTCTATACTTCTATTACATTTTAAACACCTTAAATATAATTATATATAATGTATATATACATACTTATTTAATTGTATGTGAAATATTAATGTTAATTTGTTAATATTAATTCAAGGTATAGACTGGACTGAGTTCCTTTCTGGAGGTTCTGTGGGAGGATTCTCTCCTTGTTCATGCAGGTGGTTAGCAGAATCCAGTTTTGTTTTTCCTAATAGGACTGGGATCCTGTTTTCTTTCTGACTATCTGAGGGCTGTTACTGGCTTCTAAAGGCCATCTGCAATCCTTGGCTCACGGTCCAGTTCCTTCAGTGGAGCCAGTAGGTAAGTACTTCTCAGACTTCCAATTGCTCTTTCTTCTTTTCTCTCATCTCTCTGATCCACTCTCCCTATCTGACCACTAGACATACACCAGTGCTCCCTCAGTAAAGATGTGTGATTCCCCCTTCACAGTACTTAATACACTGACTTTCGTGCTCATTATGTGTAGCCACTATTGGACTGTGCCTAACAGAGTGCCTAGCACATAGTTGGCACTTTGTAAATATTTGGGAAATAAATGGATATCCAGGGCATATCAAATACCATGTGGGTTATTAAGTATCAACTTTGGGAATTCTTATCCCATTACCTGGGCTAAAATATAATCTCTAGAGAACAAAAAAATGCAACAAAGAACAAAATATAAAACTACATGGCATACGCAAAAGTTCCTAGAATGGAGAGTTGTCACAAAACATATTGATGGATGAATATAGGTGTTTGTGTATGTATACTCTCCATGTTCCAAATGTAGTTCAGATGGCTTAGAGGGGCACAGGAAAGACAATATAACGTTATCTTAAAACACAAGAAAACAATGGAGAAATATAAAAGAATAAGGGCGTTTCATAATGCCAAAAAGTCTTGGTAGCTGTGAGACTTTTCTTGGAGGACATCAGAGTGGATTTGAGCTTTTAAGAAGTGATTTAAATATTGAGAATGAAAATCAGGAGGAAGAGGAGGGACTCAAAAAGCTAGGGTACTATTTTAAGAAAAGAGAATGGAATTAATGTGTTTGACATATGGTCAAGGGAAGTTTGAATTCCTTGTGGAGTTCTCTTTGGATAAAGGAGAATAAAATTATGAAAACAAAATTAGGAGAGGCTTTTTCAGACACCTGGGCAAGCAAAAAGACATAAAGTTTAAACTTGACTAGCTTCTAAGTTCACCTGCCTGTGCATGTGGTAAAGTGTTCCATCCAGATGAGAATCAGGATTTTTTTTTACAGGAATGAGGAAAAGTGAGGCTTGAGAGAAGAGGTGAAATGAAAAAGACTTTAAAATCCCAGAAAGTTTGTCTTCTATATGTGCTGAAAAACTACTGGATGTTTTCCCATAACGGCATGAAATCTTCAAAAGATCCAGTTAGAGAGACCGTGAGTTTAGTAAAGAATAGAGGCAGGAAAACCCATTGGATGGATATATGTGTAATTCATGAGGTAATTTTAACAGACTTCATGCAATGTGGCATATGAGCAATTGTGTTCTTTATCAAAATTACACCTTTTTCACCAGTGCTAAAGATGACAAAATAGAGCATTGCTTCTGAAGAAAGAAATTACATGAAAGGAGGAAGATTATTTCTATTAAAATCATTTTATTTAATGAGTCTTTCAGCACAATAATTAATGAATTGGGGCTTTTTTAGTTCATGGTCTCATAATTATAAGTTTGACATAGCAGTATTCATTTGAGATTTTTTGAAACCAAATATTAAAGTTATTAAGAATTTTTCTTTTGTTTTGATTTTGATTGACATGTATGTGTTGAAAGATGTTGGACCCAAATCCCTTACAACATTCCCCTCTGTGTTCAGAACTGCCACAGACTTCACTGAGAGCTTCATGCAGAAATAGAGTCCTTGAATAGATCTTTAAATGGAAATTTAGGCATGTTATCCTGCTTCTTCATTTGACAAATAAAGCTGAAATTCAATTTTTTGATATCTCAGGAAAATATGATGCTTTCTAACAGAATGTCAAGATATTTTCTTGAATAGATAAGGTCAAGCTAAAAAATATGTGAGAAAAGGAGCTTTCTGATGATTCTTTTAAAGTCTGATAGAGCTTTTCTTCTTAAAAAAAATTAGTGTGCATTATTAGACATATCTATTATGTCCAGACTTTTGGGACAGAACTGAGAAAAGAGCGAAGTGTGAAATTAAAAAGGAAAACTGGAGAGAGATCCTGTAAAATGCACACACCGACAACAACCAGTAGATGCTAAAACTGTTGAAGAAAAAGTTGTAGAGAACAGAATATTCACTGGTGAATAGACATCATCTTGACATTATTTGCTGACTGCAGTGGGACGAATAGGTATTATGGACAATCTAGATTGAAATTTTGTTTGAGAAAAACATGCAACCATTAACAAAAATATTTGGGAAGGGAGACACCTGGAGGAATTTTAATATGAATTTGTTGCCAGGAATAAAACATAATGGTGTACATGTGTCAAATTACAGTTTGGGTCACTTGCTTGCCACTATGATGTATGTTAGAGGCGTGGGGGGGGGGGGCCGGCTGTTTGAGTGTGTAATAGGGAGAGGTAGGGACTGATAGAATCTTTCTAATGGACTCCTTTAGGATCATGTGCCTTGAGAGAGAGAGTAACAGATAAAAGAGAGATGGAATGTTGAGTATGTAAAATAACATATTTATATACCATTCCCTCATGTTATAGGTTCCATTTTCTGGACTTTGTTCTACAGTTTCTCCCATCACTCGGCTTCTCAACTTCTTCTTTCTGGAGATGCCAGAAGAAAACTCAAAACATCTCTTATATGCAGAATAATAATAAACTTTCAGATCATGCTAATTTCATTTTTCACAATCAAAAAGGATTTTCAAGTTATTTTCTTAAAAAAAATATGTAAAATAAAATAAAAAAAAGCATGTGCCCTGAGTCTCCAAACTTACCAGCAAAAAAACAAGCAGAAAGCTTTGAAATTTGAGCCTTGAAATAAATGGCTTCTTCTACCACCTACAGTCTTTGGGTAGGAGGTGGGGAAGCATAAAAATCCTTTCTTCCTTTGTCTAATAAAAATTTTAAGTTTTGGCTAGATACCGTGACTCACACCTATAATCCCAGCATTTTGGAAGGCCAAAGCAGGAGGATAGCTCTAGCCCAGGAGTTTGAGATCAGCTTGTGGAACATGGCAAGACCCCATCTCTACAAAAAAAAATTACAAAATTAGATGGGCGTGGTGGCATGTGCCTGTAGTCCAAGCTATCCAAGAGGCTGAAGCAGGAGGAAGACTTGAACCCAGGAGGTCAAGGTTGCAGTGCACTGTGATCACACCACTTCACTCCAGCCTGTGTGACAGAGTAAGACCTTGTCTGAAAAAAGAAAAAAAAAGAATTAATTCCTAGCTGCTAAGGTTCCCTATCATCCAATATCTTTAATGTTTGTATACTGCTTATTATGTGTGATCATAAATGTTGTATGCATTTCTAGTTTCTGAAAGTTACTGGCATGCTATGATTTGGATAAATAGACTCTTTTTAAAATTTTTTACAAACATATTTAGGAGGTACGAGTGCAGATTTCTTTCATGCATATATTGCATCCTGTTGAAGTCTGGCCTTTTAGTGTGCCCATCACCCAAGAAATGAACGTTGTACCAAATAGATAATTTTTCAGGCTTTCCCCTACTCTCACCCTCCCATGCTTTGTAGTCTCCGGTGTATATGATTCCACTCTGTGTACCCACTATTTAGCTCTCACTTATAAGTAAGAACACATGGTATTTGACTTTCTGTTTCTGAATTATTTCACTAACAATAATAACTTAAAATTCCATCCATGTTGTTGTAAAAGACATGATTTCAATCCTATTTATGGCTGAGTAGTATTCTGTGATATATATATATCAAAATATGATATATTTACACATATATGTGTATATATGTGTGTGTATATATATACATTTTCTTTACAGATGAATAGACTTGCTTCTATATTAGTCTCTTAGCCTAACCCTCCTATCCTTCAGTTTTTTTTTTTTTATATATTTTGCTTGTCTAGTCCTACAAGTTCTTTTTTAATAAATACTAAGATCATAGAGGCCTGCCACACGGCAGAGCCAGGAGTGTTACTGCTGGCTGATGAAGATAAAGGAAATAAAAATGGAGGCTGTTCTTTGTTACTGGGACATAGAACTGTTGTTCCTACTCTATGAGCCCCTGCTGAACTGGGAGTTCTGGGTCACCACGTCCCTCCATGGTCATGGCATATCTGGGAACATTCTCGCCACATTTTAGGCCATACATTTTTTAAGTGTTTCTATTGCAGGTTATTTTGCCATATATGACAAAATAGTCTGTTTATTAATTTGTCAAAAGAAAGTTCATTACATGGTGAAAATCTGCATTTCATTCTACCTCACAACTTTCCTCCCAGGTGTCATTAGCACTATCTATTGCATAGGTGAGAAGCCCAGGATCGAACAGGAGAAATGATGGGCTCACAGATCGCTTTGTTGAGAGAGCTGGGCACAAGGTCTGGGCTTCCTGTCTCTGGCTTTTGTTGCAGTGTGATGTTATAGCATGATGTGAAATTTTATTTGAAGTGTTATCTTTGTGCTTACACATGTCTTCTTCTATTATCTTCTCCAGCCCTAACCTGAAGTGGGGTCACTCGACCCCATTTACTACATCAGACAAAAAGTGCTGGGGCAAGACATTCTTCTCTGTTTCCTGACCACCCTGACTACTGCAAAACTCTACTGCTCTTGAGAGCTCTTGAGAGTTCATGAGAATCTGCTCTCTGACCCTCTAGGGAAAAGAATCAGGGTCAATATTTTAACTAAAAACTCTTGCCATTCTTCTTTATTCTACGTGAAAGGTCACTTCTAATGAAATATGAATATAAGAGAAGATACATTTTCAAGGTGGTAAAATAGCCTTGAGCTGCAGAGAAAACTATAACACCATTAACACTAGTAGTGTAAATTATTTATTCCTTTTCTACAATCTTAACCTACCTTAACTCTAAGGGCCCTCACTTCCATGTCATTGTACTACTTTTGTTCATCTCATGCCAGAGATCAGTGTTATTAAACTCACTGTGAAATATAAAATCTAGAATTTCTGTAATTGGATTCAAATGATAAGACTATCTCCTCTAGTGCTTCATTTGACCTTTCCACTATCGCTGGCCTTTAATGAATCAAAATAAGCAAGTATTTTTGAGCTCCAGTGAAGTTCTCAGACTGTGATAGGGTACACAAAAGAAGCATAAGACTGTGACTGCCCTTAAGAAATTTACGACCTGAGTTGGAAGACCAGAAAATTTTTTTAAAAAGATCAGTCAGCAGGATATGCAATAACCCAGGTATAAGACAGTAAACACTGTAAGTGCCTAAAGATACCGAGGAAATGTGTATAAGAGAGAACAGAGTGTATAAGAGAGAACACAGTGTATAAGGGAGAACAGGCAACCTACAGAATGGAAGAAATTTTTGCTATCTATCCATCTGACAAAGGGCTAATATCCAGAACCTACAAGGAACTTAAACAGATTTACAAGAAAAAAGCAAACAACCCATCAAAAAGTGGGTGAAGGATGTGAACAGACACTTCTCAAAAGAAGACATTTATGCAGCCAACAAACATGAAAAAAAGTTCATCATCACTGGTCATTAGAGAAATGCAAATCAAAACCACAATGCGATAACATCTCACGCCAGTTAGAATGGTGATCATTAAAAAGTCAGGAAACAACAGGTGCTGGAGAGGCTGTGGAGAAATAGGAATGCTTTTACAGTGTTGGTGGGAGTGTACATTAGTTCAACCATTGTGGAAGACAGTGTGGTGATTCCTCAAGGATCTAGATCCAGAAATACCATTTGACGCAGCCATCCTATTACTGAGTATATACCCAAAGGATTATAAATCATTCTACTATAAAGACATATGCCCACATATGTTTATTGCAGCACTGTTCACAATAGCAAAGACTGGGAACCAACCCAAATGTCCATCAATGACAGATTAGACAACGAAAATGTGGCACATACATACCATGGAATACCATGCAGACATAAAAAAGGATGAGTTCATGTCCTTTGCATGGACATGGATGAAGCTGGAAACCATCATTCTCAGCAAACTAATAGAGGAACAGAAAACCAAACACCGCATATTCTCACTCATAAGTGGGAGTTGAACAATGAGAACACATGGACACAGGGAGGGGAACATCATGCATCAGGGCCTGTCTGTGGGTGGGGGGCTAGGGAGGGATAGCACTAGGAGAAATACCTAATGTAGATGACGGGTTGATGGATGCAGCAAGCAACCATGGCACGTGTATACCTATGTAACAAACCTGCACATTCTGCATATGTATCCCAGAACTTAAAGTGTAATTTTAAAAATCATAAAAAAGAGAGAAATATTGAAGGAAATATGGCAGTGATCAGAGACTGAGGATATGGTGATGAAGGAAAAGGAAGAATGAGTTCCTTATAAAATTTCTGCCCTGAGAGATTGCAATTTTAGTGGCACTGGAATATGAATAAAAAGGGGTGGGGTCAAGTTCTTTATTTGAGAGCTTGCAGGCTGATAAAAGGATTACTGTGTGTTCCCAGTTATCCCAATGTCTAGATTTTCTTTAGAGTTATGTGGCCTTCACAGAAGACACTCCTCAGAAAATTGCTATTGGCCCAAGGGCTCTAACCAGTGTATTCTTAACAATAAGTATGAGAAGGAACAAAGTAAGCAAATACAGATTTTTCTCTCTGACTGTCTTTATTAATGGCCTTCTAATTTGATGGCAGCACTGACTGAAATTGTCAATAGCTTGGAAATAAGAAACATTTCCCATTTGTTAGGGAAGAAGATTGATTTACATAATCATTCCTATCCATCTGGACAAAAAAGGGGAAAAGCTACATTTAAAATGTCTATAGAGAAACTAAACATATAATTCTAGAAACCAGCATTTGAGCATTCAAAAGACATAGCACAATTCTATACATGTCCTTCAAAATTTTTATAAGTTCTCAGATATATATTGGTAGCATACTTCAAAAAAATGTAGACCACTCTTAGTCAATGGACAAAAGTTTCACTGATGAACTGAAGAGAGACGGTCTTATGCTTGTAGTAATAATACAGGACTTTGTACTTCTGATAATCCTTTCATCTGAGAAGCTCAAGGCACATTAAAGGAAAAATAGAAACAGGAGAAATGGGAGCAATAATAGCACAGTTAAAGCAAGGGTAGAAATATTCTGTATAGATCAAGGTCAAGAATTTCCAAAATGGTTCAGTCATGTAACTGCATCGTTCCTGATCTCATACACAAATGTAGCAGCCCCTGCAGATTTGCAGCAGAAAACAGCATAGAAATTGAAACTACAAAAATATTCCTCCAAAGAACTTCAATCTCACTACAACTCTTTAGGGCAGAATTTTATAATATCTTTTGAACCCTAGTATAATATCTGGTCTATTCACAAGTAAACTGTTAGATATTGGTGTCCAAAAAGTAACAAGAAAGAAATCTACATTGAATTAACATGATTTAGCACTATATTCTCCATGAGGCTGACTACACAGAAAAACAGAATTTAGCCACAAAGGATAGAGGTGATTTCCCAAAGTGTCCTATGAGTCCCTGTGAAAGTGACAATGATTGTACTTAGTGAAATACTTAGAAAAGACTGTCCACACTTATCCCTTGTGGAAATTCAATATATATACTCAAACCATTATATGTCCTCCCCAGTCCTCTTTCCTCCCATCAAACCCTTAGTAATGTTTTTTGAGACACCTGTGGTTTTCAGAACACAGTTTGGGAAAAGTGACACACTGAGAGTAAAATTCCTCCAGGCGTTAAAAGATCTGGTTCCGACGTCACCTACTAGATATATGACCACAGATAAACCTTTTCGGCTTTCTAAGCTTCAGTTTATTTGCCAATAAAGTGAGGATTTTGAAGTAGACAGTGTAATCTGTAGTTCTTTTTGGCAATAAAATTCTGTGATTCTCTTTGAAGCGTTCATTTCCAGCTTAACATCTGTAAATACACCATATGGACCTTATGCTAAATTCACAATAATTTATAGCAAACTTAAGTTCGTAAGAAAAGAAGTATGAGTATAATGACCTAGACTTCCCTATACACCCTTGTTCAGGTAAAATTTCTTTCTTTTACAAGGGCAGAAGTAATCGGTTGCTTTGATCCCTCATGAGCACCTTATTAAATATAGTTTCTAAAACAATAAAATGATATACAAATTTAATGAGGTGCAATCTCTAGATGACGGCATTTTTCCTGGAACACCAATATGTTCAACTTAAAGAGCATCTCCAGCAGTTAGCCCTCTCTATTTAATTTCTAGGTGGCAACAGTGAAGCTGCTGTCTCATTCATCATAGTGTTGAGAGCACATGGCATTTGTCTTTGCTGGAAAAGCTGCTCTGGAATATGGTAATGCTCGGAGGCCCTGAGTGCCTGCCTTACTGCTTCAGCTCCTTCTTCTGCTCAGTCATCCAGGGTGAGAGATCGTGCTCAGAGTTGTAAAATCAAGGAGAAAATCCACTCAAACGATCTTTTGGAACCACTGAAATAGAAAGCTGAAATAGAAATCTAAACTAGAAACTTCCAAAGACTTTTCCTGGAATGTTTCACTGACCCATTGAAAAAACACCCGTATGTTTCTGCTCTATCTAGATGACGTGTAGTCTACTAGAATGGCTTCTAAACCTGGCTGCACCTTGAATCATCTGAGAACTTTTAAAATGAAGTTCTAGGTTGCTGTACTCCAGCAGGAACTATGAAACCATTATGTATGAGGGTGAGACCCAAGAATTTAGTTTGTGGAGCTTATCCAGTCTGTCTGGCACCAGCATGCTGACTACAGCATGGGAGAAAAATGGAGCACCTTATGTTGCAAGAGGTGATCCCCTTAGAAATAGCTATATTCCTACTCAGTTTGGAGAAGTGTGCAAATTCTGTGTGTCATTTAAGACAGCTGCTGCCAATCCATGGTCAGCTACGGATATTGTGGCCTGTTTAATTAGCTAGTTGTCATCATGGATGATCAATGATATTTTCTTTTAAATGAAGCATCTTTGGCCATTTGTATAATATCATTTGCAACCACAGTTTACTCACTTGTTAGAGAAAATGCTGTATTTTGCAAAACGAAAACTAACATCCTTACATATAACTGTACAGTCTGAAAGTAAATGACGTGTACAAAAAGGCAAGAAGGGAAAAGATTAAAGTCTCTTTGACATGAATGGATTATATGCTCTTGGATAACTGAATTGTACTTCTCTGATCCTCGGTATCTTTATCAGTAAAGGGACAGCCAGGAAGAAAGTGTGAGAGAGGATTGTAGTTGCTGCTTCAAAAGGGAGGGAACAGCAAATATTTATTGAGTGCATATAATAGTATAACAGACCCATTGTTTGGTGTCTCTAGAGGTATCAACTCATAATCTTTACAATGGCATCAAAATTTTTGTAATAGTCTCATTAATACCGACGAGTAAAGGGCTAATTAAGAGTTCTAGCGATGGAAGATGGGATACGCATATTTATATTTTCTCCCCTGAAATCCTACTAATATTATAGTAAAGTGAGTGTTTAAAAGTAAAAAGAGGAAGAAATAGACAACTCCCAAAATTTAGAAGCTAGAAGCAAACAGGTGAATGGTAATTGACTTAACATATTCCAGAAAGTTGCATCATAAAACAACCATGACAAATTCTAACAAGCAAAACTACATATACCACAGAACCCATAAACGGTACTACAATAGGATACTACAGGTATTTCTGAAATAGTGTTTAAGGTTGGTGCTAAAAAAGACTTACAAGTTGAAAGTCGTATATGAAGTAGTCACCCTTATCAATCCTATTATTATGTGTAGTTAGACAACTGTTCCTCCTCAACCTGGGAGAAGACTGGAAATTTCTTCTCTGAAGAGGGAATAAGGAACCGACTGTAGGCAAGAGGTTTAGTTAAGAGTAAAAATCCTGTACTGAAAGTACAGATATTAAACGGAAGATTACATATGGAAAGTTAAGGTTTTCTCAAGTATTTTTACCACTTGTCTCCAAGAACACAGGTAACCAGTCTCCTATCCTCCAATTAGAAATTTGGAAGAATCTTCTCCATAGAATTTGACTATCCTGAAAGAAAAAGACCTAAAGATAATGACATAAGGGTTCTCTATCCTAATTGCCCATCCTGACCACCCTATAATGAAATTGACAATGGAGAATTGCTACCATGCATTTAGAGCTTCCAATCAGCTGTTAAGTGCCCACTTTTCATTATGAGCAGACTGCCAGGAATCACCAGGCAATGAAGGAAATCCTTTATCATTAAAGTCAAAGACAAAAATCATACAAAAGGAAGAAAAATGCTGTGGAGCAAATTGAAGCTACAAGAAAAGAATTTTTTTTAAAAAAACAGAGATATATGAGAAGATATTGACTTTATGAAATAAAGACATGGTGCTATTATAGTTTAATATTTAGAGAACAAAATGTACCATGTGGAAATTAAAAACATGATAGTGGAATATTTTTAAAAAATCGTAAGATAAGCTATGGAAATCTCCCCTCATAAAAGCAAAAGGAACATGAGATGTATGTCAAAAGGGACAGATAAAAAAATAAAAGACCAGTTCAGAAAAAGAAAATAAAGAAAACAAGGGGGAGATAATCATCAAAGAAATAAAGACTGTATTCCAGAGCTGAAGGACATGAATTAAGATTGAGACACTCTGCTGTGTGCCAAGTACAATGAGTAACATAAGATCCATGCTATAATAATCATCATGAAACTTGAAAACAGTGGGAAAAAAAAAAGAATACGTAACGATTTCCAACAAACAAGATTTCATAAAATGATTAAAAAATAAGAATGACATTGGATTCTTGAACAATATCAATCTATCAACAGACTCTTAAAGTTGTTTTTTTTTTTAATTTTTAAATTTCCAACTTTTAAGTTTAGGGGTACACGTGCAGGATGTGCAGGTTTGTTATGTAGATAAATGTGTGCCATGGTGGTTTTCTGCACAGATCATTCCATCACCCAGTTATTAAAGCCAGCATCCATTAGCTATTCTTCCTGATGCTCTCCCTCTGCCCACCCTCTGACAGGCCCCAGCATGTTTTGTTCCCTCCCATGTGTCCATGTGTTTTCATCATTCAGCTCCCACTTACTCTTGAGAACATGCAGTATTTGGTTTTCTGTTCCTGCATTAGTTTGCTAAAGATAATGATCTCCAGCACCATCCATGTCCCTGCAAAGGATATGATCTACTACCTTTTCAGGGCTGCATTGTATTCCAGGGTATATATGTACCACATTTTCTTCATCCAGTCTATCACTGATGGGCATTTAGGTTTGGAATCTTGAAGTTATTAGATAAATGCTTTCAAAATTTTGAGGAAGCATAAGTTCTAAACAAGAAGTCTATGTTAAATATATATATGTATATAATAAATTAAAATAAGCAGTTAATAAAAATATTTACTTTACAAATATGCCTTCTTAAAAGCTACTAAAATATATATTCCAGCAAAATGAATGAATAAAAAAGAAAGAGAAAGACAAGGGGTCTAATGAACATTGGATTTAACTGAAGAGATAAGTAAAGAGAAATCCCCAAGATTATGAGAAGACAGTCTATAGTGACAGCTGTTCTCTACATTCAGCACCTTCAGAGGCTGAGGCAGGTGGATCACCTGAGGTCAGGAGTTCGAGACCAGCCTGGCCAACATGGTGAAATACCAAAAATTTGCCCGGGCGTACTGCTGGGCGCCTGCAATCCCAGCTACCGAGGAGGCTGAGACAGGAGAATCACTTTAACCAGGGAGGTGGAGGTTACAGTGAACTGAGATTGCACCATTGTACTCCAGCCTGGGCAACAAGAGTGAAACTCCATCTCAACACACACAGACATACACACACACACACACACACACACACACGTACACACTAGAAAGCTGTATGAATAATTATTGCAAAAAGATGACTAGATATAATGTGTTTTAGTGTATTGAAAAGGATTAAGTAATTGGCAGAGTGCTTCGATTTAAACTAGTGATACTGATAAAGTTAAGAAAACTATAAACAAGATAATTACTAACACCAGGAAAAATGGAAAGTTACAAAGAAAAGAAAATGACATCATATATCACATGACTCCAGGGTAAATATTTTTACATGGTTAAAATGAACGTTGAATGTGAATCTAAGCAATGTTATAATATGCCTACATTAAGAGGATGGAGGATTGAAACAGTGTATGAATTTGCTGGGACCTAGGTGAAGGGAGAGGGAAGAGTGAGATTCTCATCTTCCATAGCTGGAAGACAACAGTTAATGCCTAAATCTGAAATTAAGGAACTAAGGCATGATTTTGGAAGCAGGAAGCAGGGACAGTAGATTGCAGGAGGCGGAGAAACTGATCTTTTTCGAAACAATCCTTGTGGAAATAGTTGACTGTTAAAACTATGTGATGTATTAATTTGACAAGAAATCAAATTAAACTAGTCTATTTTTGAACACTTCATCATTTCCAGCCTAGATGCAATGTGATTTGGAAACCTGGTGACACAGTTTATATTTTTTATTGATATACCTACCCAGAAATGCTATAGATCAATGTAGCATTGATATTTACATTAGTATTTCTAGACAGGAAATTCTGCAAAAGAGGTTATAAATTTCTTAAATCTTATGTTGCAAAATGATGATTTCACAGATAAAGTACTATGTTTGCATTTGGAATTGTCAAATACTGCTGTTCTATTCTCAAAAATCTAAAACTAAAACAAAACAAAACAAAAAAACAAAAAAACTCATAGCTTTCTGAATGAGGGACCAAGTTTCAAGGATTGCTGCCAAACCATCTTTGGGTTATTTTTCTTTAAAAGGAGATTCTAAGGGTGCATTTGAACATGGAAAGTAGAATTTTGAAGGCATGGAACCACAATGCTTACTAAGAAAAAAAACACATACTCTGTTTTATGTGCTGATAATTCCAAAGGCCGCATTGAGATTTGGGAAAGTGTCCAATAAGACTACAACTTTGCAAAAAAATGTTAAACTAGCCATTATATTTTCACACCTTTTCTTTTCACATTCCAGTTACACAGTAATGGTACTTGTAATATTTTGCAGAAATACAATAGTAAAGCTTTGTTTCAGAATTCCAAGCCATTAAAATTCTCATCATTCCAAAGTGTGGCTTTTGTCAAATTCTGGAACTAGTCTCTGTTTATTTCCACAGTACATTGGAGCCCTATAAGGGTTGTTGTGAGGGCATCCCATTGATCTAGATCCCAGAGACTCTCTTGCCTCTGGAGTGCTGTTCATTCCATTCTTCTCCCCAGAAATTTCTGCCTTTTCAGTTTTGACTTTACAGCTTCTTCTATTTCTCAAGGTCCAGCTCCCGATTATTTTCATTTGTATGTCATCATTAGACCGTTTCAGTTAGAAGCATCTTACTTGTTGTATTGCTTTGTAAGTTATTTTTAAATTATGTTGTGACTTCTTATACCATAGCATTTGATATTAATTATTTACTGTACTGTTTACTTTTAATTATATTTGTGCTTATCTCTTAAAGTGAAAGGTAAGCTCTTTGAAGACAGGGACCATCTCCAAAATATTTTTATGTCACTTCTGTGTGATTTAAAAAATTATATCACTTCTGTGTGATATGAATGTGCATTTCCACACTCATTAAATCAACATTCAATACATTTTTGTTCAATTGGTCTTAGCGTTTATTAATTAATATGCCAGCCAGGATCTGGGGAATAATTGTTAATAAAAGAAATAGCGTGGTTACTCTAATGGGCATTACAGTCTACTAGAGGAAATAAGCATTGATAAAATGATGAAACAAGTACAATTATATTTAATCCAATGAAAGGTACAGAACACTTTAAGAGCATTTAGAGTTGGTGAGTCAGGGATGGCCTTTCTGAGGCTTGTGTCAATCTGTTACTGGAGGCCAACTATTTCTGAATGTGTTGGGGTGGGGACTTTCTATACTGAATAGTAAAGTCCATGTCATATAAAAAAGTATGAAGCATTCAAGCAAATGAGACACAGTCAACGTATCGAGAATGCAGTGGAGCAGAAAGTGGGTAATGAAGATAGAGAAGGATAAGTTCAAGATGAACCTGGAAAGATAGGGAGAGGTAAGACTATGCAGCATCTTTTAGACATATTAAGATTTTTGTGTTTTAGGCTAAATACAAAGGAAATTTGTTGAATTTTTTTAAGCATTGGGGATATATGATTCGTTTTCCACTTTGAGAAGGTCACTCCAGTTGTAGTGTGGATATTAGATTGCAGTGACTAGAAATAAGCTCAGGGAGTAAAAGCTAATAGATTATTACAGTCATGCAACATTATTGCATGTTAGAGGTAATGTGAAATTGAATTTATGGAAGAGAAGTGGGGAGTGAAAGAGAAAGAAGTGGGGGAAATTAAGAGACACATAAAAGTGTGATTGCAAATACGAATGTGTGATCAGAGGGAGGTGTTAACAAACATTATTAGAAATTCTCATTTGCACAACTACAAATATGCTGTTAACATTATTGAGATTGATCAGGACCAGGATGGAAAAGAGGCAGAGGATGAGGTAGGCTTTGAGCCAATCAAATGCAGTGTCATAGGCAGGTATATGGTACAGAACACAGAAGAAAAATCTGAGTGGAAGCACAAATTTGTGAGTCATCTCTGTATCTGTGGTGATTAAAACTAGCTGAGGCGAGGTGCTGATTATATACCTGTAATCTCAGCACTTTGGGAGACCGAGGCATGTGGATTGCTTGAGACTAGAAGTTTGAGACCACCCTGGGCAACATAGAGAGACCCTGTCTCCACAAAAAATAAAATATTAGCTGAGTGTAGTGACACATGCTTGCAGTCCCAGCTATTTGGGAGTCTGATGGGGGAGGATTGCTTGAGTTCAGGAGGTTGAGGTTGCAGTGAGCTGTGTTTCTGCCACTGTACTCCAGCCTGGGTGACAGAGCAAGACTCTGACTCAAACAACAAACAAACAGGCACTAGCTGAGGATGTGCAGTTTAAGAAGAGGACCTAGTACAAAGCTGGGAGAATCTTCAACAACTGGAATCAGGAAAAAGAGGATTATCCAGTAAATGAGACTCAGAGGAGGAAGGCAGAGAGAAAGGAAGGAAATCTGGGGTCATGGAAGGTAAAGGGGAAGAGTATTTCCAAAAGGATCAAAGGGTCAATAGTGTCAGTGCTGTGGATACATCAAGTTTGATGAGGCTTTAAAATGAATCATTAGATTTAGTGACGTGGGAGAGTCACAGGTAAAGCAAAAGTTAAGTTGATGTCAGCCTAGAGTATATAGAAGCTGCTGAGAAATGAAGGCAATAACTTTATATACATTGACAACTTTTTGAAAAAGCTGCCTGTGAAATAGAGGAAAAATAATAAGAATATATCTGGAGGGTAATGTGGAATCAATTAAAGAACTTTATATATATATATATGGTCTTAAATATGCAACATGTGAATTACATTATAAAGAAAAAGGCATTCCTTCTCAATTGAATTTATAATGGAAATTACTGAGACATCATTGAAAAATATAAATGAATCCAGAAATTCTTTGCTTTGCTAGGTAGACAAGATTTTCCAGGAAGGAAGTCTCGGTAAATAGTACAGGGAGATTCAGACAAAAGATATATGTGTTCTTATTTTCATCATAGCCCTAAAATGATTTTATTCATATAAAGATTGAATGAGTGTTTTTGAATTGGTGTTTAGTCAGTTATCCTGTAAAAAAATTATTTAATAAGTATTTTTTAGCACTAGGGATATATAGATAAGAAAACCAGACACAGTTCTTGTGTTATTATTATTAACAAATAGTAAATGGATATGATTATTAATTTTATGTGTCAACTTGACTAGGCCACCACAGAGTGCCCAAATATTTGGTCAAACATTATGCTGGTTGTGTCTGTGAGAATGCTTTTAGATGAGATTCAGATTTGAATCTGTAGACTGAGTGTATTAGTCCGTTTTCAAACTGCTACAAATAACTGCCTGAGACTGGATAATTTATATAGAAAAGAGGTTTGATTTACTCACAGTTCAGCATGGCTGGGGAGGCCTCAGGAAACTTAGAATTAAAGAAGTTACAATTAAAGAACAGCAAGGCACCTTATTCACAAGGCAGCAGGAAGCAGAATGAATGCAGGAGGAACTACCAAACACTTATAAAACCATCAGATCTCATGAGAACTCACTCATTATCAGGAAAACAGCATGGGAGAAACTGCCCTCATGATTCAGTTACCTCCATCTTGTCTCTCCCTTGACACGTGGGGATTATAATTCAGTATGAGATTTGGGTGGGGACACAAAGCCTAACCATATCCCTGTGTAAAAAAGGTTGTCCTCCATGTTGGTGGGCCTCATTTAATCATTTGAAAGCCTGAATAAAACAAAAATGCTGACCCTCCTGTGAATAAGAGTGAATTCCTTATGCATGAATGCCTTCCAACCAGGACATCAGATTTTTTCTGCCTTTGCACTCTAACTGAAACCTCAACTATTCCTGGGTCTTGAGACTGCTAGCCTTTGAGCAGCAACTACCCTATCATCTGTCTCATTTCTCATGCCTTTGGACTCAAAGTGGAAGCATGACATTGGATCTCTTGGGTCTCCAACCAGCTAACTGCACGTCTTGCAACTTCTCAGCCTCCATAATCACATTAAACAATTTCTTAAAATAAGTCTATCTATTTAATATTTATCATCTGTCTATCTATTATCTATCTATCTATCTATCTATCTATCTATCTATCTATCTATCAGTCATCTAAATTTTCCATCCATCCATCCATCCATCCATCCATCCATCCATCCATCCATCCATCTATCCATCCATCCATTCATCTATTGGTTCTGTGTCTCTGGAAAACCTAGACTAATACAGCAGGTTTGAAATTGTTACAGAGGAAAAGTTAAGGATTCACTGGAAGCATATAACATATAATGAGAAACCTAACCTAGTTTGAGGGTTACAAGAGATTTCTTGGGGGAAGTGATGTTTAAGCAGGGAGCTAAATGATGGGTAGGAGTTAGGGAGGCAAAGAAAAAATGAGGAAAAACAAAACATGTGTCAAGGCCCTGGAAGATGAAGGTAAGAAGGGATTGAAATATTTTAAATTCATGATCCACTGAGTTATCTATACATCTTGGTATAGTTTTCAATATTATTATACATACAGAGTTGTGGGTATTAGGATTCTGAGAACTTTGTATGTATGTATTTAATCGGCTTGGTCAATAGCACTCAGGATATACTTACTGAAAAGAAACATAAATATGAAAAGCGGGCTTTATAGTTCTTTAGAAATGTGAGTTTCCTAGTGTATTGGTCTGCTCAGGCTGCCATACTGAAATATTAGGTTGGTGCAAAAGTAATTGCGGTTTTTACCATTAAAAGTAATTACAAAACATGCAATTACTTTTGCACCAATCTAATATCATAGACTGGGTGATTTAAACAACTGTAAATTTATTTCTCATAGTTCTGGATGCTTAGAAATCCAAGATCAAGTGCCAGTAAGGTAGATTTCATTCTCAGGTCTGTTTCCTTGATGTATAGGCAGCCACCCCCTCACAGTGTGTTCACATGACATCTCCTCCTCTTTGTGCGGAGAGAGAGTGTGAAAGAGTGAAAGAGTGCACACTGGCATCTCTTCTTCAAAGTACACTAATCCTATTGAATCAGAGCCCTTTCCTTATGACTATGTAACCTTAATTACCTTCTTATGGACCCTATCTGCAAATACAATCACATTGGGGATGAGGGTTTCAACATATAAATTTTGGAAGTATGCAGTTCAGCCCATGGTATTCTGCTTCTTGTCTCCTCAAATTTATGTCCTTCTTGCATATAAAAGCCATTAATTTTATCACAACAGTTTGAACAGTGTTGTCTCATTCCAGCATCAATTCTAATGCCTAAAATCTCATCTTACTATTATCTAAATCAGATATGGGTGATACTCAAGGTATAAATTATCCTGAGGTAAATTTTTTCTCCACCTGTGAACCTGTAAAACCAGACAAGTTATGTACTTCCAAATGCAATGGTGGCACAACCATAAAATAGACATTTTCATTCCAAAAGGAAAAAATTAGAAGGATGAAAGGGACGAAGGATAAAAGTTGCTTGCCAAGACACAGCAAATTCCATTAGATCTTAGGGCTTGAGATTTCTCCTGTTTGGTTTGATGCTTTCTCCTCCAGGTCCCCTGGGATGGCAGAATCACTCATATGATCAGCTCCAAATCTCTGTGGTAACCACAGCCCTGGGTTTTAGTAGGGTGGCCCCAGCCATGCAGTTTTCTGAGGTGTCTGCTTGGCCTGTTGAAACTGGTGGGAAATCAGCCTAGCCTCATGAGCCTGTCAAGGGAGTGGCAGCCCTAATGATCTCTGAATCATCATCAGGCCTATTCTCCCCTTTCATTCATGACATCTAGTTTCCATTCTCTTCAGTTCGAACTGGCAGTGTTTTTGCTTATATAGTGCCATAATCTCTTTATTGAGTGATAGTACAGACACACCCTTAGTGTTCCCTTCTAAACAAGCTTTCTTATTGTTATAATATGAGCTGGCTGAGAATTTTTCAATTTTCTTTTCTTTCTTTCTCTTTCTTTCTTTCTTTCTTTCTTTCTTTCTTTCTTTCTTTCTTTCTTCTTTCTTTCTTTCTTTCTTTCTTTCTTTCTTTCTTTCTTTCTCTCTCTCTCTCTTTCTTTCTTTCTTTCCTTCCTTTTTTTGCTTAAATATTCCTTCTTCAATTTATCATTTTCCTCTTCCATTTTACTATTAACAGTCAGGACGACCCAAGCTACACTCTCAACTCTGCTTAGAAATCTCTTCAGTTAAATATGCAATGTTATGGCTTGTAGGGTTTATCTTCCACAAAATACTAGCACATAATTCAGTCAGCTCTTTGCCATTTTATAATAAAGATCACCTTTCCTCCAGCTTCAAATAACCCATTCTTCATTTCTGTCTAAGAGCTTACCACAACAACCTGTATCCATTACCCAGTTCCAAAGCCACTTCCACATATTTGAGAAATGTTTTACAGTAGCACCCCACTTCTGGTACCAAAATATGCTACACTGCCTTCTCTCTGCCTGCCTACATCTAGGAGAGATGGGGGTTTCCCTACGATCAATGGATAGAGGAAAGGAAGACTCAGGCCTGGCTTACAGATGCATGATATGCAAGCACCACCCAAAAAGTGGACTATAGTCTCTTTCTGGAACATCCTGAAGGACAGTGATAAAGTGAAATACCCCCAGTGGGTAGAAATTTGAACAGTGAATCTGGTTGTTCACTTTGCTTGGAAGGAGAACTGGTCGGGTGTGTGACTTTATACTAATTCATGAGGTGTTGCTTATTGTTTGGTTGGATGGTCGGGAAATTGGAAAGAACCTAACTGGAAAATTAGTGACAAGGAAATCTTCAGGATGGGTATGGAGATAAATGTCTCATAATGGGCAAAAACATAAAGATATTTGCCACCCATGTGAATGTTCACCAAAGGGTGACTCGGTAGATGAAAGTTGTAATAATCAAATGGCTAAGATGACCTAGTCTGTGGATGCCAGTCAGCCTCTCCCCAGCACACCTACCAACCCTCAGTGGGCTCATGAACAAAGTGATCATGGTGGCAGAGATGGAGGTTATGTATGGGTTTAGCAACATGGACTTTCATTTGCCAAGGCCAACCTGCCTACAGCCACTGTTGAGTGCCCAATCTACCAGCAACAGAGACCAACACTGAGTTGCTGATACAACACCACTCCCCAGAGTGATCAACCAGGTGGCAGGTTGATTACATTGTATCACTTTCATTATGAGAGGGGCAGCATTTTGTTCTTATTAAAATAGATACTTACTCTGGCTCCATATTCGCCTCCTTTACATGTATTGCTTCTGCCAAAACTACCATCCATGGACTTACAGAATGCCTTACACATCATCATGCTATTCTATACAGTATTGCTTCAGATGTAGGAATTCACTCTACAGCAAATGAAGTGTGGCAATGGGCCCACACTCATGGAATTTACTGATCTTATCTTGTTCCCCATCGTTCTGAAACAGCTGGCTTAATAGATGGTGGAGTGGCCTTTTGAAGTTATGGATATTGCCAGGTAGGTGTTAATACCTGGCACAAAGTTCTCCAGAAGTCTGTGTATGTTCTTAATCAGCATCAAATAAATATGCTGGGTTTTTTCATAGGCAGGATTTATGGCTCCAGGAACTAAAGGATAGAATTGGGAGTAGCAGCACTCACTATTACTCTTGGCAATCACTAGCAATTTTTTTTTTTTTTTTTTTTTTTTGCTTTTTTTCCCCATGGCCTTATGCTCTGCTGGCCTAGAGGTATTAGTTTCCAAGGAAGGAATGCCACCACCATGAAATAACAATAATTCCATCAAACTGCAAGTGAAACCCCTTTGGTCTCCTCATGTCTCTGAATCAACAAGTAAAGAAAAGAGTTAATGTGCTAATGAGGTGATTAATGATGACTACCAAGGAGCAATTGGTTTACAATTCCAAAATGGAGGTAAGGAAGAGTATGTGTGGAATACAGGAGATCTTTTAAGGCATCTCTCAGTATTATCATATCTTATGATTAAGGACAGTGGAAAACTACAACTGAATATAGGCAGGACTGCTTGTATTCATTCCTTCAGGAATGAGGGTATGGGTCACCCCACCAATTAAAGAATTACAACCAGCAGAGGTACTTGCTGAAGGGAAAAGGAAGCCAGAATGGGTAGTGGAAGAAATTAGTCACAAATACCAGCAATGATTACCTGGCCAGTTACAGGAATAAGGATGATATTTCTCATGAGTATTTCCTTTTCATTTTGGTTTGAAAATATTTTGTGTATGTGTTTGTGGTTTGTGTGTATATATTAAGTAAATCTCTTTCCTCTCTTACTTCCTTATCACGTAACATAAGATATATTGACCCTATAATATCCAAGCCTTGTTCATTTTACATCATAGTATTTAAATTATGAAATATCAAAGATATATATCAAAAATGTCATTCAAAAACTTTATTTCCTCTTCTGGGAAAGAGGTTAGTGTGTTTGGTTGTATATAGAAGAGTCATACCATGTGAGCCAGATTTCTGACCTTGTTATTGTCTTTATTTTGACATTAAGTATGATATAAGGAGATGTGTATGGGTGCAAAGTTGACAAGGCATGGGCTTGTGATGGTTAACTTTATGTCAACTTGATTGGATCAGGAACTGCCCAGATATTTGGTTAAGCATTATTTATGCCTTTCATCTCAAATTGAAACATCAGCTTGTCTTGAGTCTTGAGTCTGCCAGCTTTCTGTCTGGAACTTACACCATTGGCTCTCCTGGTTCTCAGCTCTTTGGACTCAGACTGGTGTTACACTGTGGGTTCTCCTAGGTCATTAGTTTGCCAACTGCCTATCTTGGGAGCTCTCGGCCTCTGTAATTGCATGCAGCAATTCCTTATACTGTTGATTCTGTTTCTCTGGAGAATCCTGACTAATAAGCATAGTTATCAAAAGATAGATATCATTTCTGGTTAAGGCTGAGAGGTTATAGGAGACTACTGCTAATTAAAACATGTGGTCATCTGTAAAAATATTTTTTAATAGAAATAAAATAGGATTATTGAGAACTGAGAGAACTAGGTTACTTATATAATTTTTTTCAAGTTGGTTCTACAAAATTTACCACATTTTTAGTCGCCATCTTGCCTTTAACTAGAATTTAAGTTATCTGAGAGTTATGATTCATGAATATCAGCAGGTGCTAAATCAACACCTACTGATGAATTAATTAATTGTGTTATTGTGGAATTGATATCTAAAAATCTGTCTCAGGAAACAATAAAAGTTTTGAAGAATATACCTCAAACTGAATTCAAAGGGTATCAGCAGATATAAATATACTTGGTGACATGGAGATGCCTGTTTCCTCATGTACAGCTTAGTTTATAACGCACCAAGAATCCTTCCTCCAAAGACTTTGTCTGACCAGAAAAATAAAGTTGCTTCAGATTCATCCAAAAGGTAAAAATCCAATTTTAAAGCACCACATAGAAATAGTTCAGTAGCTGTTTTAGTTTTCTGTAGATGGCATGATCTTGTTCCTCCAGAGAGGTGGTCAGACTGTGAAACCTGACTTCCACTAGCTAGCTTTATCTGCACTGTGCAAGTTTAAGCACTGTCACCTGTGGAGAGAGGCTGGAAGACCTATATAATGTACCAGGATATCTGTGGGGAGCCACACACACCATATGAAGGGCAAGAGAATCTCGTTTCTCAGAAACCAGTTTCTCCTAAACACTCACACATCGCCTTCTGTAATCAAAGATGAATGCCTAAAAATTTGCACAGTAATAGAACGCAATGTCGCACTTAGTTTTTGATGTTTCCGGTATGCAACGGAAAAAGTTTTAAGAGAAGGAATCCAAGAGATCTGTGTCTGCAGCATTCAGCACTTGTAAAACTGTGTCGTAAAACACGTGTCTCAATTTCTATTTGTGTAGTCTCTCTCTAGGGAAATGTGTACAACAATTTTCTTTTCTGAGAGTTGAATTCAGACTCTAGTGAATGCTGAAAATGGTGCTTCTTTGTCTTTTGTACCAATAATGATGATGTCCCATCTCTAAATACCATCACAATGGGGATTAGGATCCAAAATATGATTTTTGAGAGTACACAGACATTGATTTCATAGCAATGCTTAATAAATGTTTTCATAGGCTGTCATAAATCTGTATTAAGGCATTAGTAAACAGCCATTGTAGAAAACATA
Source organism: Theropithecus gelada (assembly GCF_003255815.1). NCBI lineage: Eukaryota > Metazoa > Chordata > Mammalia > Primates > Cercopithecidae > Theropithecus > Theropithecus gelada. Next base: position 110,404,519 of record NC_037668.1, read on the forward strand.
GCACAAAGACTGGTGGCTAAACATCAAAGAAGAGGAAATTCATATGGAAAGTTTTAGAATGCATCAAGAAACTTGTGAAGTAAACCTCACCAGGGGAATTTCTCTGTGCAAGGGATAATTGAAACAAATGTGGAATGCCTAAATTAATTAATTAAAGGGATATTTATGATTTTATTGTAAACTCATTCAATAACCAGTTTTGTTTTACTACTTTATTTACTTTTAATTCCTAGTACAATATTATTTTACCATTGGTTTTAACATTGAATACATTACACTAAGGTTAATTATGAGATTTGTGATGCAGTCAGGCAATATTTATGAAGTAGCATGTACAACACCTCTCTCTCTCTTTCCAAATTCCCCACGCCCATTATTTGGATGGTAAAAAGAGTTGATTAGTAATGATCTAATAGTGAGATAATGTCATGTGAGAGGGTCTATTATATTAATAATAAATTTAAGTTTGGGATCATTTACTCTTTATATACTTTTGGGAGTTTGAAGTCAAACAATTAGTAGGAATGTCAAGAGTTTGTAAATAAAAGAACGTTTGATTCAAGCATTAGAGTCAATGAACTCTTGAAGATAAATGAGAATAATTGACTTTGATATACAAGGATCAAAAAAGCTGAAGCATATTATAATTTCCTTGAAGTCCAGGAAAATGTATAGATTTCAGTGATAAACTCTTGGCTATTGCTAAATGACAGAGAAGTGATTTAAATAGTCAAATATATTTTTGTATTAAGTAGGAAAAAAATACCTCCACACCCACTATAGCTGGTCTGTGAGTTAGTTAATTACACACATTTTTAAAACCAAACATCAGTCTGTTTGACATAACTTAAAGATTTATGACATACTTTGTTTTCCCTTGAATTGATTGTTCCACTAAATTAACCAGATAAAACTATTATCCTTTGAATCTCTAAATCAATCCAAGAATTCCCAAATTCTCAATCAGATTTCCCTGGGAGACCATTAATTTTAAGTATTGGTGTGATGTTTGAGAAAAGGAATTAAAATAATCAACATAAACTACTTTTTAAGTAAAATATTAATCAAAAACCATATATTTAAAATAATTTCAAAGTCATCTCAGTAAACAGTAAAAGAATTTATGGAGTTTTCTACCCAGCATACAATTTCTCCAAAATGGATATTCTAGATTATTTTTCTCTATCTCAGAATTTCAGAATAGACCTTTAACTCTCAAATGTTGGCTATCCCCTCTGAAGATTACCTTCTTATGAGGTAGAGGCACATGCAATTTTCTATGGAGGTTTTAGAATTTGAATATAAAAGCCCCTATGTGTGAGTGGCCTTACCAATGAAATTGAGTAATTCGCTAATGCATCTATAATCAAAGTTAGACCCTAGGGAAGAGCTAGAACTTGATACGGTTTGATACAGAATGCTTTCCATTTGATTGGGCCATTTACTGACTATAATTGATGAAAATAATTTGCTCTGGTTAAAATTGAACGTTGAAGGTCATTTTACTTTAATAAACATAGATGACATTCATACATATTTGTAAAGTAGTGTACTTAAACCTCTCAATGGGGATTAAAGGCAATAATATTTAGGGAATTGCCATTTATCAAATGCTTAAGTATTTTATGTATGTGATTATCCCCCCCATCCACTGCTTTCTCACTCTTCCTTCCAGCCCCCCTTCTACCTCACCTCATCCAATCCCCCTTAACCATCCCGGACCCAGATAATCTGAAACTAAGTTCATGGAGTGGATTTTATACTCTAAGGTGGAAAAAAGACAAGCATTTGCTGACTTTGTGAGGGAATGCTTTTTGGCATTTATCAAGTGTTTATTACTTGTCAGTCTGTGTTCATTAATTATGAGGTTGATAATAAATAGTACCATTTAGCAGATCGAAACATCGAGACACAAAGAGGTTAACAACTGGCCCAAATTTACAATTCCTGACTGCAGAGTGAGGATATAAGACCAGTTAGTGTAGGTTTGTATCCTTTATCACTGTGCTTTTCTGTATCCGAGAAGATTATTATCTGTGGTACAAAAAGGTCTGAATATCCACAAGTCTTTCAGATATTTGACCTACGTACCACATCCTTGTAAAGATCTCTCTACTTTTCCAGATCCGGACTTACCGTGTCTCTCCCCTATAGCACAGGGACACTGGAAGGACAAAATAGTCACTAACATTCCCTGCCTGAAGTGAAATATAAGAAGGTAAACTCTTTGTGGGGCAAAGAGCAGAGAAGCAGCTACAGATTGGTGGATTGGGGGTTTCTGTGGATGGGGAGAAAGTGGACAGATGAAGACAGTGGGAGAGGGGCTGTTTTCCAACCAAAAGGGTGGCCATAGGCTGTCCTTTAACAACCTAACACAAAGGTCTTCCCTTATGCCAGAGCTAAGTGATAGATTTAATATCTAAAGCAGTACTTTTCAAAAATTGTGATCTCAAAACCATTTTACTCTCTTAAAATGTATTGATGATCCCAATAAGCTTTTGTGTGTGTTATATTGATTGATATTCATAGTATTAGAAATCCACACTGAAAAATATTTGGACTATTTATGAGTGACAATAATAAACTTATTACATGTAAATTATATTTTCTTTAAAAAAGTTAAAAGATGTTCTTTTTCATTTTGTAACAATTTATTTAATATCTGGCTTACTAGAGGACAGCTGGATTATAATACCTGCTTCTGCATTCAATCTGTTATACTATTACAAGTCATGTAGATTCTCAAGAATTCTAAATGAACAAGGGAGAAAGAAGCTAAAAAAAAATGCCTTGGCATTACTATGAAAATAGTTTTGACTTCAGGGATGCTCCAGGGGTTATAAGTTCTTTTTGAGAACCACTGATCTGAAGACATATTCCAGGATTCTTTACCACTTTGAGGGCTCCCTATGTGTTGGAACTGTATTGCTTATATCAAACTAAAGAACCGATGGAACATTATTTGCTGTTCTGGATGTGTGTTTGACTGTAAGACTATTTTGTAATGGAGCAGCTTGCTTCTTTTATATGATGAAAAGAATAATAGAGGTAGGCTAAGAAATAACGGTTTTGAATTACAATGCAAAATCCTTTCTATGGTTAGCATAAGATGTTCAGCCTTCAGAAAGGAAACTGAGAGGGTGAGAGTGGGCGGAAAGAAAAGAAAGGATGTTATTTAATATAGATATTACCTTATTTAATATTAAAGCTACAAACACAGTGTTAGGAACCTTATTTTATGCATATATAAATATCCCAAGATTCATAGACATTAAATCATTTATCCAATGTGAAATACCACATGAATAGAATTCCAAAGATTCAAACCCAGGTTTATAAGCTTACCTACTATCTAACAAAAATATAATTACAAAAAAAAAATAGTTGAAGGCTTGAACATGAGCAGTAGCATCCTTTCAGTGGAATGCTGAGCATTGTCTAGCAGACTTTTGGGTTGGGGGAGAGGGGTTCCAGTTCTATAGGCATGTGCACCACTAATTGTCTTTCCCTTAACAAGGTTATTGTTTACTCTCTAGGGGTAGATGTTAAGATGTAGACAAAGACGTTAAAGCAAATAATCCTTGTCCATAGTAAAACAAAGAAATATTGTGTGCTATAGACCTAAGTGATTTCTACTCTGTGGAAAAGATATACCAAAATATTATATTTCATTGCTCTATGGTAGAGGGTCATCAGCCTTTAGCCTGTTTATGCAATCAAGACCAAATGTGACTTGCAAATCCAAAATATTTGCTATTTGGACCTATACAGGAAAAGTATACTCACTCCTATATCTCTCAGCAAATTCATTTTTATATTCCTAAATATTTATATATAAATTATTACATAATTATCTATATACATATATGTATCTCAGCTCTATGTACTGTTTATAATTTCTATAATTTATTCAAATCAGTAGACACTGTATAGAAATCCTTGCTGAAAGTATAAAGTTTTAAAATTTTTATTAGTCTATTACAGAAAATCTAAGAAAAATGATTTAGTTTAGTTCTCTGCATTTTCATGAAATGGTTTCTTTTAATAAAGAATAATTATATCACGAAATTTTTCTGTTAACTTACTTCCATTGATGAATTCAAAAATGAAATTTTAGGCCAGGCATGGTGGCTTACGTCTGTAATCCCAGCACTTTGGGAGGTCAAGGCGGGTGGATCACCTTAGGTCAGGAGTTCGAGACTAGCCCAGCAAACATGGTGAAACCCCATCTCTACTAAAAATACAAAAATTAGCCGGGTGTGGTGCTGCACACCTGTAATCCCAACTACTCAGGAAACTGAGAGAGAAGAAAAAAAATCAACATAGGAAATTATTAGTCTTAATTTTAAAAATGTTTTCCTATGTGTGTGTTTAAATTTATAAAAAATTAGTTTATATGGGTATACTTAGTCTGTTTATTATACTTTTAGTTAATTTGAAAGAAAGTGATTGTTCGACTTGTATTAAATATTACTTTTTACTGGTTATTCTTTTTGAAGAAAAATGAGAGAAATAAAAATAATTATATATCAAGTTCAGTAATTTCATATGAGATCATAATTCACTGTTCATTCAAAGAAAACTTGTACCATCCATTGCCTAAATCAATGCTACTTATTTATATAATGGTGAAATTCTCAATGGTCATATTGAGAGGCACCTTGGGCTTTTGCATTGTATTAACCTGATGGCCTATGAGAGCTAAAACAGAAATGAAATAGTGATAGTGTTAGATTTTCAATTGTTTTCCATACTGCTTATGACAACTTCACAAAACCTTGATAAATTTCCACTAAAATGAATTATTTATAGGGATATTGTCTTCATTTTCAAGTTTTCTTTTAAAAGTCTACTGACAAAATTTGTATATTATAAAATACACTAGCAATTATCTGTAATACCCACCATTATAGTCCAGTATAATTCTCTACCCCATAAATTGTCGTCTTTCATGTAACTTATTTGTTTTGTAACTCAAGTGTTTTTCGAAAGCAGAAATTTCTTTTTAGCTCAGGTTATGTTTTGCCTACATATTTCCATATTGTTATGCATTATGTTGAAGTCAAAGGTGGAATGAAATTGCTCTCCTGAAAAATAACCAAGGGTTGAAGATCATAGAAGACATGAGATATTAAAGATGTTGTAATGATTTGGTCAGATTCTCAATAATGCATCCATAAGGGGCCAAGTTAATTAATTTGGTAACACTGATCTAGGAAAATAATAGACACAATCAAACATCAAAACCCCTTGGGAAAGGAGCTAGCAAAATATCAAATGTTAATTCTTCCAATCTTGGAGTGTACATCCTTGAAAAACACAAAATGCTACTGTGAGGCACTCTTTTCCATTTATAATTTGAAGCACAAGTACTGACATATAGCATTCAGAAGTTTTCTAATTTAGGTAGAGAAAAATATTTTTTATCCAAGAGGCAAAATTGAATCTGTATGGGAGATAAGGAGGGCGTTTTAACGAGGCAGGATGAGTGACTGAGGGAGACACAAACTTCAAAATATGTTCTATGAATTGTTGATCTTAAGTAGGATATTTCCTTCATTTAGGGTGTTGCTATAGTTTGAATGTGTCCCCCAAAAATGATGTGTTGGAAACTTAATTCCCAATGCAACAGTGTTGGGAGGTGGAATCTAATGAGAGGAGGCTATGAGGGCTCTGTTTTTATGAAAGGATTAATGTAGTCATCATGGGAGTGGGTCCATTATTGTAGGAGTGGATTCCTTATGAAAAAATAAATTTGGCCCTCTCTGGCTCTCCTTTGCCCTCTCTTTGCCCTTCTGCAATTGGATGATGCAGCAAGGAGGCCTTTGTCAGATGCAGTCCCTTGATCTTGAACTTCCCAGCCTCCAGAAACACGAGCCAATACATTTCTAATCATTATAAATTACCCAGTATAAGATTCTGTTATAGCAGCACAAAATAAACTAAGACAGGTGTCTTTTAACTTAAATATTGAGATCAAATATTAAGACAAAGAACTAAAATGGAAGAATAAAGCTTGGAAATCACACTGGGTTGTTCTGTCTCTGAATATAAAATTAATAAGGTATGTGAAAGTTGTTTACTAAAACTACTAAAAATGCAGCATTTAATTAAAAAATGTCCTTTGTTCCAGATGAATGGCTAAAACTAAAATAGTGTAGGGCAGAGCAACAAAAACAATCAAGCAAAAAAAAGGATTAATATGCTACTTCAAATTAAAAATATATAACCTATTAATTAAAATTACATTCTGGCCATAGTTCCTGTTTTCAAGGATTTCATCTCTTTATTAAATTGCTGCTGTATAATGTATAATGAGAGAAAAAAATACAAAATTTTAAATTATAAAGAAGCAACTAATTTCTGCTTCTAGGACTTCGGATAGCATTCATTTGAAATACTTAGAATGATTTACAACTGCTTAATTATTTGTCTAATATCCCATGGAGTACTGGGATTGTAGTTTGAAACTGAGAAAGGGAAATTTAAGGCACTTCCTGGCATAGGAAAATATTGGGTTTCAAGAATAGTCTTGCAGGAAAAGTGAGTGATAGAAGCTTAATCACCAGGGACACACAAAAGTCAACAGTGCTAAAATATTAGAAGGTTTATTTTAGGAAGCAATTTTCCTCTGCCGGGGTGTGTTTGTGGACTGGATTGAGCTTTCCTCATCTCAATTGTCCATTTTCATGCCTACATTTGAGAACATAAAGCAACATCCTTAACATTTGAGTTTATATTCTTCATCTCATGCTGCCCAACTCTCTGACATTCGACCATCGAAGAAAAATGTGAAAACAAATTTAATGTGGCTTTCTGATAGCTGTCCACCTAAAAGAATATATCATTTACATGATGTTCACTGCCCCTTAACCCTTAAGATTTCAAAATAATGCATAATAATCTGTGACCAAACACAGAAAACCATTATATGGAACATAATGCACTTTAGTGAATAGCTCTGCATTGGAAAAATTTCAGATACTATATGAGTTCATTAAGGCAATTATGCCTTAAATTGTGAAAAGACACGACTGGCTTGGTCATGGTTAGTGTTAGTGATTTCCTGTGGTGTGGTGTTTATGATAGTAGCATAAGCCCAGCATGAAGTTACATTTGCCTGGGGGCAGTTGTAACTTAAGTGTTTGCTTTCTTGACATTTGTTCATATTCTTCAGGAAGAAAATGTATTTTTGTTGGTTTGTTTGACCAACCATTATTGTTAAAAAAAAAAAAAAAAGAAAAAAAAAAAGAAAGAAAAGAAAAGAAAGACAGTAGAAACTATATGGCTTAAAAATGTATGTGACAAATGTTCCTGCCAGGAGAGGTACAGGCCTGCTGTCTTTGGAAAAAACAGCCTATTATTTTGTACAACATACTCCTAATGCTGAGATCTTTTTCCTTAAGAAATTATATTCTCCAAATTGATGTTTCTTAAATCAAGGAGTCATAAAAAAATACTGCTATGGCATTTGAAAATGGATGAAGTTCTGCTTACTGCCATAGGATAAGGGAACTTTCACTGTTTATCTCATTGAGAACCATTAAGCAGAGAAGGTACTGCGGTAGTATATACACCATGCACCCCACAACAGACTGCATGTAAGATGGTAGTCTCATAAGATTATAATACTATATTTTACTATGCCTATTCTATGTTTAGATACACCAATATTTACCACTGTGTTACAATTGCCTATAGTACTCAGTACAGTAGCATGTTGTACACGTTTGTAGTCTAGGAGTAATAGGCTCTACCATGTAGCTTAGGTGTTTAGTTGGCTATGCCATCTTGTTTTGTGTAAGTACACTCCATGATATTCACATAATGTTGAAATCCTCCAAAGACATATTTCTCATAACATAGCCCTGTTAAGCAATACTTGACTATATTTGAGTTATATTGTTTGCAATTTATTCAACAAGAAGTCGTTGCTTTTGCTCTCACTTCTTTGTGTATAATTTTGGATTTTAAACTGAAACTTTATCATTTATACTGACATCTCTTTCAAAGATATCACTTGTATACTAACAGCAGTACATACAGGATGGAGGAATTTCCTCAATAAGACTAAATGAGAACTTAACTGCTGTTGGCTCTGCCCCTGCCTTTAACAATCTGTACATGTGAAACAGATGGGGGGATTTAGGAACTGCTCATTCTACTTCTATTCACTTACAGTCTTTTTGAGGGTTGTCTAAATCCTGATAGGTCTGCTTTGCTCATATATTTCAAAATACTGTCAATTCATTTAAACATACATCTAAAAATGATAGTAATATTGTTATACTACTGTCTAGAACAAACATTCCACTAGCTCAAAGCTTAGTATTCGGGAGTCTAGAGCTGGAAAGCAAGACTGGTATTTTTTTCCCCCCTTTTGTCCTAAAAGTGATTTCACACAATTTGTTTGGACATTTCTGCATTCCAAATACCAAGCATAGTAAGGGAGACATTTGGTGATATCAGATGTCATTCTTTATTTACATGTATTGTCTAATCTCAAGTTGGATAAGAATACATCAATTTTTGTGGATCTTTTCATTGGCAAAGTTGAATGTACTAAACAGAACAGTGAAGCTTTAAATAAGCCCTGTGACATACTTACAATCTCCGTACTTAAAAGATTATGCATTGTAAATCTTTTGATAGGGGCCAAAATTAAATAACCATGAATTATTCAGTGACAAGCTAAAGGATTCAAGTGCAGATTGGTTCAGGGTACTATTTGTTAAAGCTAAGCAAATAAGAAGGGTTTGGCAGTGTGCCTCCTCCCTTGGTTTGTGGGTTGTGACTTTTCAAGCACTCTGACCCTTGCCCTCCTCCTCTGCGGCCATCAGTGGAAAGTTGTAGGGTAGCTCAGGAAGGAAAACAGCATACTCTTAGAAACTTTGGGTGTTTGGACTGGACCCAGGGAAATCCCTGGGAAATAAGAAAGCAGTATTGTTTATGTACAAAACGGAGACTTATTTATAACAGATTTAAAGCACTTAATCCATTTTGCAAAGCATAATTAAGTAAAATAAACACCAAATTGTAGAACAGAACAATAAATAAACAAAAAACAGATTTAGTACTAGCTGAGTAGTATGCTTGTAACCTAATGAGGTAAACTTGCTATTACCCAGTATTTAACAGAAAAACACAGTAAGTGGAATCACACAGACTTGGGTTGAATCCTATTTGGTGACTCTCTAGTTGTATCGGCCTGAGCAATTTGCGTAACTTCTCTGAATCTCAGAGAGTACTCTACCCAGTTGTTATTATTGTCAATAAAAAAAGATACTGCCAGCCAGGTGCAATGGCTCATAACTGTAATCCCAGCATTTTGCAAGGCTGAGGCAGACAGATTGCTTGAGGCCAGGAGTTTGAGACCAACCTTGGCAACATGGCGAAACCCTGTCTCTGTATTTTCTATTAGTAATCCAAATTAGTACTGCCACTTTGCTCACAGGCAAAGGTAACAGACAGGGCCAAGGAAGGAGCCTATCGTTTTCTTTTTGGTGAATCTGAATTCTGTTGTCTTCCTTTCATAAGAACTCAGAGCAGTGTGCCTGCTTCCTCTCTTCCTCATACTCTTGCTTTTTGATTTTTCTTGCTAATAGAGTTCACTCTCTGCATTAATTTCTGGAGCAGATTTCTGAATATCTACATTTAAATTCTTTCCATAATACACCTAAGCTTGAGCTTTTTCTATCCCATTCATGCATTTACAGATGAATTCAATTAATATTTTTTCTGAAGGCTTACTCTGCAAAATTTTGTATAAAATGCTATAAAAACTAGAAATAAACATGAGTCATGGTTTCTACTTCAAAGAACACATAATAAAGTAAGGGTAAAAGACTACATGATAAAAAAACTACTAAATAAAATTTGGTAAGCTTTATACAATTATATAATATAATAATAGGATAATGATGATAGCTCATGCGTACCTTTAGTTCACTATCTGCCTATACTTTTCTAAAAGTGTTGCATGTACTAGCTCATTTAATTCTACCTGTAACCTAAACAGATTGGCACTAGTATAAGCTTCATTTTACAGATGAGGAAACTGAGGCAGAGAGGTTAAATTATTTTCTCAAGGTAGAACAACTAATGAATGACAGCATGGTGCCTTAGGAAGAAGCACTGAGTGCCCTGGATGCAGTTGGGCTTTTGGACCTTCCGTTACCCACACACTTAATCCCTGTGCAATGTAGGCACCAAGAGCACCACTTCAAAGTGGAACTGGCATCAGTTTCTTGAGGGCGTTTATTTAACTGGAATAGCAGGAAAAAACTCTTGATTGCAGCTGGATTGTTCAGGTAATGTTTCCTAAAGAAGATTAGCTTCTGAAAAATTACTAAAAGAGCAGATTGAGGCCGGGCGCGGTGGCTCAAGCCTGTAATCCCAGCACTTTGGGAGGCCGAGATGGGCGGATCACGAGGTCAGGAGATCGAGACCATCCTGGCGAACACAGTGAAACCCCGTCTCTACTAAGAAATACAAAAAATAGCCGGGCGAGATGGCGGGCGCCTGTAGTCCCAGCTACTCGGGAGGCTGAGGCCGGAGAATGGCGTGAACCCGGGAGGCGGAGCTTGCAGTGAGCTGAGATCCGGCCACTGCACTCCAGCCTGGGCTACAGAGCGAGACTCCGTCTCAAAAAAAAAAAAAAAAAAAGAGCAGATTGAAATTTTTTACTAGTATCCGATTTTCCTGACAATAAAACTGATATGAGTGAACTGCAGAAATTTTAGAAAATACTAAAGAGTGTATAAAAGAAAATAAAAATTACTCATAATATATATACTCAGAGTTAATATCTGTTAGCATTTGGGTATGTATCATCTGGGTGGCAGTGTGGGTAATTTCCCTTCTTTGTGCTTTGATATATTTTTCAAACATTTTGCAATGCAAATAATTATGTTTATAATAAGAAACAGACCAATTGTGCAATACTTTCAAAATATATTTTTACTCATTAATTTCACTTTTAGAAAGATTTTCTTGAGAAATTTGGAACGACTATAATACTTACATATAGACACACATATTCATATATATATTCCTTTATATATATTATTTAAAATACATATATACAAATTTCAAATATATATATATTTAGGATTATAATACCATTTTAAAGCCTTCTGTATTTTTTGGTATAATAATTAACTTCTCATGTTACCACAAATTTTTCTGTAACCCATTATTAATTGATATAATATTTTTAGCCCATAGCATGTTTTTAGACATTTAAAGAGAGTGGCAGGGAAACATTTAAAAATACTTCATTGACTTTTCCTTTGAAACTACAAAAGCAATAAATCTTTTTTGCAAAATGCCTGGTAACATAGAGATGTGTTGCCAAGAAACAAGGAGCAATTTTTTCCTTTCCCCTGCTCCCTCTTTTTTCTCTCATCAAACTCACCTTTCTACATTCTCCATGTGCCCTGTTATCAATTTTTGGTGTATATCTTTTTGCATTCACCTTTATGCCCATTTCAAATGTATATAATCCAAATATTTGCTACATTTATATATGATTTTCTCCTAATTTAAAAAATAAAAACATTGAAAGTGGACTGCAGAGTATTATATAAAATGTGAATACACTATGCCCAATAGGACTAGTATCTTAAATGAACAGATGAACATCCTTCTTCATATATAATTTTATGTGTCTCTGAGGAGTGTTTTATTAGGTTAAAATCTCAAAAATGAAATCAATAGGTAAGAGGATATTCATAATCTTTAGTGTGTTGATCCACATGGCAAAATTGCCCTACAGAAAGATTAGACTGATTTCACACTTGTTTGAAAATGTCAATGCTGCTATTGTTTCTAGTGTATCATATTTAATATCACCATGGAATTGTTACTTTCATTATATCAGTTCTTTAACTCAGCTAATTTCCTTCTAATTTCTGTGTGGTATCTTGTAATTATCTTTCTTTTTTGTCTCAGAGAATCTTTGTTTTATTATAATATTTTATTGAGAACACAGTTTATGTATCAAAAACTTTTAATTATATAAGCCTATCTTTTTAGTTTTTGTGTGGAATATTCTTTCCACTGTCCCCATAGGTTTTTAGTTTTATTTATTTCTTGTTGGGTTGACTGATTGGCTTTGTTTTCGTCATGGTTCACCCTTGATTCTAGGCCTGATATTTACACATAAACAGTGTAAGTCAATTGTTTTTGAGACTCCTGTTAACTCCTTAGGTGATGTTATACGTCTCCTCTCAAATTTCAAAGTATACAGTGGCTAAGTTTACATGATCACATCCTGGATGCCTGAGAAATGTGAGGAGGGCATATGGACCTGTGCAAATCTCATGTAGTCGTTTCTTTCCTGTTTTTGCAGAAATCAAGGGCATAAAATGTCAACAAAGTAGTAAAACACAAGGCATATTTGGCCAAAGTTCCAGATTGTTGAGGGGGAATAGTAAAGAGATAAGCTGAAGCTCAGGCCAGATTTAGAGACCCTTGAAGATAAGAGAAAAATAAAAATACGTGTGTTATACTTTACAGTTTTCAAAGTGCTTTGACATGCACTATTTACTTCTTCTTAAAATAACTGAGAAATGTATATTATCTTTACTTTTCAAATGAGCCTTAGAAAGTTTATGTTCCATATGCAGGTCGTTCAACTAGTAGGCAGAAAACCCGGGGTTTATTCTGGAACCTTTCTGGTTCCAGAGCCCATGTTCATTTTTCTACCCTCTGTTGCCTCAAAAGAGAATGATCATCAAAGATTCACTTTGTATGAACATAATCCATTGGTAATTTGCGTGGCAGATTACAGAGAGAATATACTTGTCTTCCGTTCAGGCTATTATAAAAAATTACCACAGGTTGGATAACTAATAAGCAATAGACATTTATTGCTCACAGTTCTGGAGTCCAGGAAGTTCAAGATTAGCGATCCAGCAGGTTTGGTGTTTGGTGGGGACCTACTTTCTGCTTCACATATAGTACCTTCTCACTGCATCTCCACATGGTGGAAGGGGCAAACAAACTCCCTTGGTTCTCTTTTATAAGGCAGTAATCACATTCATGAGGGTGGAGCCCTCATGGGCCAATCACCTCCTGCAGGTCCTAGCACTTAACACTACTGTATTGGGGATTAGCTCTCAAAGTATTAATTTTGCAGGGACACAAACATTCAGGCCACAGCAATACCAAAGAAGGTTCTTCTTTTCTTCTATTCAAGCTGTGGCAAATAACTTAGCATAATTATAACATAGCAATGTGTTGAAAGTATGGGATCTGGAGTCAGAACTCATAGATTCACATCCTTCTCCATCACTTCCAAGCTATATAACTTTGGGCAAGTTACTTAACCTTTTTGCATTTCAGTTTCCTCATATTTAAAATATTTACATTTTAAAGTCATTCTGCAATTACATAAGTAAATGTATGTAAAGTGCTTAGTATGATACCTAGCACATAGAAAACTCTCAATTAGTTGCAGTTATTATTGTTTTAGAGCAACCAACTATTATAAGTCAAGCCTCTTGTGGAGCAATTTGCATCATTTTTAACATCATGAAGTAGTTCTCTCTTCTGTTTAGAGGTGAAAAGATTTGAGAAAAGCCTTCCAACATCCTCCTAGTGAATCTTACTTTTTGGAACCATTATAGCACTTGTCTTAATTTGTTTTTGTAGTTAGATATTTTATAGGCTCAATTGTGTTGAACGACGTTGAAGGGATGGCTCTTTTTTCCTCCTGTACTTGTCCATTATGGCTGGTTCTGTTGTGTTGTTCCTAAAATATAGGAAGTGCTCGATGGTTGTTTATTGATGGTAGCAATGACGATTATGATGTTGGTCATATAACAGATCAGGGAGCAGAAGGCTTTGCTTGTGGCACAAGAAAATACCTTACAGACTTATAACCTAGTGGGAAGTTCCACCACCTCACTCCCCTAAAGAAAGTTCCAGTAAGGAGTTTTCCAGAAGCTACTCGGAAGTAGTCTCCATGGAGTGAGTCTTCATTATTTTATTTTGACATATACTATTTATTTATTAGTAGCTCATTGCTTTTCTATGTTTTACAGAACCCATACTTTTTCCTCTCTAAGGAAGACACTTTCAGAAGATGAGTCAGAATTTTGACCCTTCTATGAAGAATACAATGGAACTAGCCTTTGCTTTTACTCGCTATCACTGACACAACCATGTTGGGAAAAGAGATAACATCAGAAGAAAAGAGTATTTCTTGCATTACATTGTGTATATCCTCTTTTGCAGTACATCTGAAACTAAGAGACTCTGAGCCAAAATGTAAAGGAAGGTATCACTTGTTTCTGAAGGCAACTAAACTTCCAAGCAGATAAGTTTTTGATATATCACTTATGATTTTCTAGACCTTCTCACATTTTGAAACTGTGAGTCAGGGCATGTATATGTTATAGGAAGTGTTTTAGATCTTTCCTGACCAGCAAGCTTCTTAAGGGCTACTGCGCTTAGTAATGTGCCTCAGTATTTAGCATGATGGACTATTCATCTGTGCTCAATAAATATATGTGCACAGATGAATTATGGCAACCGTCATGGGCCAATGTGATTCAGTGAGACTTCCCTATATTCTAGTTTTAAAAACATTTATGTCACTAGAGAAGTTTACATTTTGAAAACTGTGCATATCCTTGTTATTATCTACTGCAAGCTATAGATCTTTGTGTTTTTATTATCACCATTTTCATATTCCTTAGTATCAAACTGTTGCAATCATACTACTACTTAGGTACAAGATGGTAGGGGAGCAGAAGAAAGTATAAAATTTAGGGTTCTGAAAGAATAGGAATATTTTTAGCAATGAAAACTCATTCAGCTTTTTGATTCAACATTGAAAAGCTCATGTGGGCCGTTGGGTGGCCAAGTAATACTTCACCTAGAGGGTAATGTTTGAGCAAAAGCCTCTAAGAGTGAAGAAGCAAATCATGTAGTTAACTGGAAAAAAAAAAAAAAAAAAGAGCTCTACAGAGTGGAAAAGGCAAGACCAAGGCCGCGAGGGAGGAAATAGCTCTTGTGTTTCTGGAGCACTGAGGAGGTTAGTCTGACTGAAGAGCAGCCAGTGAGGGGGAAACAGTGGTACTTGAGGTCAGAGAGGCAACACAAGTAATGGAGAGAAAAAAAATAGACTGTGTCAATGTTGTAGGTCAGTATAAACACTATGATTTCTACTCATAATATTATCTTTTGAATCTATTAGAATCTATAAAAGTAACAGAGTCATTAACGGTCTCACTTTTGTAAAATACATTTTTCATTTTACAGTAGTTTTAGATTTACAGAAATGTTGAGAAGATAATACAGAGTTTGCATTACCCCACAGCCAGGTTTTCCTGTTGCTAACTCTTTCTTTGGTTATAACTAATGAACCATTATTTTGATACGTTGTTATCAAGTAAAGTTCATACTTTATTCACATTTCCTTAGTTTTTACTCAGTGAATTTTTTTTTCGGGATCCTATTCAGGATACCTCTGAGAATATGAAAATAAAACCCAAGATTTTTTTTTATTCTTTTACTCAACAGTCAATATAGAAGACTTCTGTGACCTCTGGTCACCAAGAAGGGTGTGAATTTCTCCTCATCAGCAACTAACCAATTCTGCAGTGGATCCCAGCTGGGTGTCCTCTAGTTCAGTTCAGTTCTGACACTATCTATCCAGAGACTGCATTAGATCTCACAGGTTGAGGGTTCAGTTTCAAAAGTCTGCCCCCACTTCTGATGCCATTGACAAGCTCCAGGTTATTGTACCTGTGCTTCTGACAGACTGGCTACAAATCAGGGTTTCTACAACCCCCTCCTTGGGTTTAATAAATTTGCTAGAGTGGCTGACAAAATGCAGGAAACACTGAAGTTTACTGGTTTATTATAAATCATATCCCAAAGGATACTGATGAGCACCAGATGGAAGAGATCCACAGGACAAGGTATGTGGAAAGGGGTGCAGTGCTTGCATGATTTCCCTGGCTGTCTACCCTCCAGGAACCTCTACACGCTCAGCTATCCAGAAGCTCTCCAACTTAGTCTTTTGGGGTTTTTAGAGAAGTTATATAGGCATGATTGGTTAAATTGTTGGCCATTGTTGGTGATCAACTTAACCTTCAGCCTCTGTCTCTTCCCCAGAGGTTGGAAGGTAGAGCTGAAACTCCCAATCCAATAATCATGATTTGGTCTTTCCAGTGACCAGCCCTCATCCTGAAGTTACTTAGGGGTGGGGCCAGTCATCAGTTCACTCACTAGCATGTATAAAAGGCACATCACTTTGGAGATTCCAAGGATTTTAGAATTTATATGCCAAGAAAGTGGACAATGACCAAATATACATTTTACAATATGGCAATACCACATCACATCTAGTCATTTTGGCTCCTTAGACAACTAAACACTATGAATGTTTCTCAGACTTTCCTTTTATGATGACCTTGAGAGTTTGAGGGGGAATTGTCTATATGATTTATTTGAACATCTGCAAGGAAGGTTTGTATAATCTCATTAATTTAATTAATTATTTATGTAAGTAATTATTGTATTTTGGGGGTTAAAATCCAGTGCTAGATGCTTTATTTTATTGATCAGGTCATCCCAGTTTTGTCATTGAGAATTTTATCAGTTGACTCCTGTATTTCTTTGACATAGCCCCATCATTGTGTGTGTGTGTGTGAGTATGTGTGTACATACATGTGTTTCAGCGTGCTTTCTTATACTACAGATTCTCCTTACTTTCTTAAACTACTAGATGCTCCAGGCACATCTTGCATGTTTCCTCCGCTAGTTTTAGAATCAACCACTTCTAAGAAACCCCAGTTCCTTTCATTGGAGAAACCCAAGGGCCCTGGGTATGCTCATTGCTATTGCTATTGGGATCGCATTGCACTAGGTCCTCTCAGCTGACAGCAAATGAGTTCATGTATCACTTCTGTCTTAACAAGATCACTCTGGCTGCTGTGTTGTCAAGAGACTAAAAAGGAGGGAGACCAGTGGAGAGGGAATTATCATAGTTCAGGAGACAGATGGTTTGGAGCAGGGGTTGAAATAATAAAATACTGCTTGATTTAGTTCATTGCTGGTATTCAAATGTCTAGTGTCCACAAAGAGTCTCCTATAATTTTGTAAGCTATTTGGTCACCAAATATTTGAATATTTTGATGAGAGAAGCTGAGTGTTGGACACAGAAGATACAGACATGTGCATGACATGATACTTTTATATTTACACCCACATTCCTGCATATTGTTTAGCATTATTGGGATTATCAAAACCAGTCATGGTGATGATGTAGGAAGGAGTGTGAAAAACTAGGCTTGGAGTGGTACAAGCAGTCATAGAAAGGGCTAAATACATAAGAGAGGCAAATGGATAAGGAATCAAGGAAACTGATATTTAACGATGTATTGGAAAGTAAAGCGTTGGTCAAAGATGAGTTCAAACTTCTACACCATTCTCAAGATAATGGCATTCAAAAAAACAATGAATTTCAGACATGAAATTTATTTGAGGGAGGTTAATGGGTGCCATTTAAAATAAGTAGAGTTTGTGGTAACTTGAAGGTTTTTAAGCATACTTAAATGGAAATATTCAGTTGCCTTTTTAAAAAGAAAGCAGCTTCATTTGGAGACGAATCAAGAATCCAGTATCTTAAAAGTGTATGGTTTAACGTATCTGAATGATAAATATTTTAAAATTTGTTGTCATTCTTGTACAGCAAACTTTTCCCCATGCATTTAATATGCACACAAATATTAAAAGCATATGAATTTCATATTTTCAAAGCTCATCTTGACAGGTAATAATTATTGCTGAATATAATTGATACTAGCACTTATTGAGAGTGACCAAGCATTTAATAATTTCACTAGTCATCTCCCTGGAACTGTAGAAAAACAGAGAAATTGCAAATGCCTGGTCTCTTATGGTCAAGTTTTATAATTTATTTATTATGAAAAATAGATTGAAACAATGAAGTTGTTATATGTTACCACGTTAGTCTCAAGGATCCAGTTAATGTTTAATAATGTTTACATACCTGAAAAGAAAAGCCATGGATTGACTTGATAATGTCTAACAGCTGCTAAGATCTGGTACTTTTGTAATGGCTTCAAAGGAACTGGATCAAAAAGGAATTCTTTAATAGAGTACTTCACACATTAACATCCTTTAGAGGAACCAGTTCAATTGACTACGTTTTGTAGATAAATCCTCAAATTCATCTAAGAAACCTATGTAACCCCTACTGTTGCTCAAATATAAAGAGATCTAAATGAGATCAAGAATGTGTACACTTTGGCAATTGTACATGTGAGGGTATTAATATTCTCAATTCTTGTGAGCTCTAAGACTTGTTTCAGTAAAACAGATAAAAATTTTAAAATGTTACACGTGTGCAGACTTTTGCAAATGAAAACCTTCTTTGCATGCATTATCTCATTTAGTCTCCAAATAGTCTCACACTATTAGAAAAGTAGATATGATTATTTCTAGTAATAATAATAATTTACAATTTAAGAAAATAAGTAACTTGTCTCAGATCCAACAGCTGATAGATAAACAAAAAAGCAGCTGGGACCTAAATCTTCTGACTTTTAGGCTGAAAAACATTCACCATTACATTATTTTCTTAGAATTCAAAACAAATAAGGGCATGCCACATAGTTAATACCCATGCGCTTCAATTTTCTCATCTATAAAATGGGCATAATATTAACTCTCCTACCCACTTCACAAATTATAATTAAATATAAGTTAAGTCTCCAAACTATATGAATTATCTTTTCACAAACCAGTTTATAGATTTTTTTTTGAAGTGCCTTCTTTTTACTACGTTTGCATCCAAACTGATTATGTAAAACTTTGAAAATTGACCAAGATTTAACAGTTTCCATGCTCACATTTTACATCTAATAAAGCCCCTCCCTCCAATGTAGACTTTATCAGTTTTAGGATTTGACTTGAAATTTACTATTCTTTTGAAGCTCATATTTTTCGTAAGTGGCATATGTTATTACTATAATCAACAACATTAAAATTTTAAAAATAGTTATCTCAGGTATTTTAGCATATGTCATAAGTGGCTTCAAATTACTTACTGCTTAGATTTTAATACTTTCTCTGCATATTGGAAAGACTGTCGGGTGGATCAATGTGAGATTATTCACTTGACAAACAGAAAAGTACTGTCCTAGCCACTTTGGACTGTTATAACAGAGTACCAGAGACTGAGTGCTTAAAACAACAGACATTTATTTTCTCACTGTACTAGAGGCCGCAAAGTCCAAGATCAAAACCCCTGGCAGATCTGGTGTCTGGTAAGGACCCTCTTTCTGGATTGCAGTTGGTAATCTTCTTGTTGTATTCTCACATGGCTGGGAGAAAAATAATCTCTCTTATATCTGTTCTTATAAGGATACTAATTTCCCTTTAGGGCTCCACCCTTGTGACCTCATTACCTCCCAAATGCTCTACCTCATAATATCAACACATTGGGAGTTAGGATTTCAACACATGAATTTTGGGGGCACAAACAATGTCTGTAACAAGAACGCTGGGAAAAACCACTCTAAGGGAAGGAATTGTGAGGAACAAAGTATGAACAAGCGGTCAGAGTCAGAGGGCACGATGTATGTTGCTCATCCATGCTATTTTCTTCTCATTTTCCCCAGTGGATCTTTGCCTGGAATCTGAAAACACAAACACTTTAAAACACATTCGTAGTGATTTCACTGAACTCTTCATAATCTGAAAAATATCTGCATTCCAGAAGCTAGATCACAAGAGAGAATAAAAGCTCCCTCTGTACATACCTTTTCAGATGAAACACACTGAAACATGAC
The DNA here is from genome assembly GCF_003255815.1 of Theropithecus gelada. NCBI lineage: Eukaryota > Metazoa > Chordata > Mammalia > Primates > Cercopithecidae > Theropithecus > Theropithecus gelada. Next base: position 110,424,351 of record NC_037668.1, read on the forward strand.
ATGGAAGGTACCCATGAACTAAGGCAGCAAAACAGAATGATCAGCATAGGGCAAAGCATTTTGAAGATTTCACGGTAAGAAAACATATCAGCCTTGGGAACCAAAGAGAAAAAGACAGTGGTGAAGGCCAGGAGATATTCAAGAGTAAGAGTTCTTAAGCAGGAGAACTATGTTGAAGAAATTGAAGGCCTTGTTTTCCAACAGACTTGGGGGGTCGTAATTAGCACCTCCCCAGGTCACACCAGCCTGGGTGGCTATAGTAAAAAGCAGAGAGAGTTTTATTAGCTCTGCGTCACCCCTGACTGGCGTGATCTGTAAAAGTACTGGTACCATTACATTCCTTCACACTTAGACATGTGAATTAAGGAAGGTGATTTTAAGCCACAAAAGAGCAGAAAAGATACAAACAATGCAATTACTATGCTATTTTCATTAAAGTAACACAAGTAAATATATTTTACATTATTTGAAAAGTTGCCTTTTGGTCTAATTTAGTCTGATCTTTTTTTTTTTTTTTTTTTAATGAGGGTTAATTTTATGTATTTCCATTTCAGTATGTTTTCTTGAAAATGGTTATTTCTTGAAATGGTTGTTCTTTCTTTCATTGGTGAGAAAGAGGTGCAAATTGGGTTTTCATCTTATTTGTTTTTACTTAATTGAACTGTTTCCTCTGAACTGATATTCATATTCTTCCTAAGTACTAAGAACTTACTTTTTGTGGATGATCTCTAGAATCTCTGAAGTTGATAGTTTCAGGATAAACAGAGCCATTTAAAGATTAACCCTCCCCTTTTAAAATGTACTAAAAATTTCTAAATTTTATTATTATCAATGTGATTGTCTATAAAAATAGCATCTTTTTGTTTTCTATTTTAATTTATAAATTTTCAAAACTGAGTTTGGGTTATCTATTTGAACAAAATATATAAATTCTGAAAACAAATTTTAAATCATGTTGTGAATATTTTAGTTAACTTTTATTTGGAAGCCACATATAGGCTGCATCCTAAGAACTTTGCAATATATTATCTTACTTGATTCTCACAACATCTCCACGATGATAGAAAACTATTATATTATGTCTGCTTTTCTCCTAGTCTTCTAATGCATTTAAAAAAAAAAAACATACACAAGAAATAATACATATTTAAAATGATTCAGTTGATCCTTCCATGTGGGATTCTTTCATATGTTATCCAGAATATATCATATTAAGGTTAGTCTCTCTTTTGAATAATATCAAAAAGCTTCAATTTTGTAATAGAATTAAATGCATACAAAGAGATATGTTTGCTATTAATCTATATGTATATAATAAAAGATGTTTATTGATTGTTTTCACTGGATAATTTTGTTTTCTTTCCCCGGAGATTATCTATCATCATTTCAATCACTCTATTCTACATGTGGTTCATTTTGCTTCATAGTTTGAAGTAAAATGTGCTTATTTAATTGAAAATTATTTAAAGTCTTTTTTTTTACTTCACAACAAGTCTATAAAAGTACAAAAAAAACTGGTGTTGTATATATTGAAATATAAGCTACTCAGAGTTATTGACTCAATGGGAATTCATTCATTGATTTATTTAATGAGTGTTTATTGGTATCTGTTATGTGCCAGTCCTTCTTCTGTACACTAGTAGTGTTACAGTAAGCCAGTCAGTCTAGGTTCTTATTCTCATAAAACATAGATGGATGAGACAGACAATGAACAAGTAATAGAAAAAATAAAGAACGAAAATATCTTTTCACATAGGTAATTGAAAGGAGAATAGAGAAGAGAATAATCAGATTGCACATTACTGGAGGAGAGAACATTAGATAGTGTGGTCTCTGTGGAAAGGTGACATTTAAATTTAGATTTTTATTTCAATGGAAATTTTCAAGAGCAATTTAAGTTAATATTCTCTTAGAATTTGGGGATGGTTATCAAAACAAGATTAGGGAATCATAAAATATAAGAGCTTAAAATACTTTAGAGATTGTCTACTTGAATACTTTCATATAAAAATCAGAAAATTTAGAAAGAATAGGTGACTTGTCTAAATTTTACAGCAAATTTATCAGCACTGTTGAATAATAAAACACAGTACTCTGGATTCGCAAATCCATATTCTTGTCTTACTATGTTGCTTGAAGAAAACTATATTTTTCCATATAATATGTCTTTCCATACAAATTCAAATGCATCAACACCAGCACCTATTCTCAAAAGCATTTGATAAAGTTTATTTTTAAAACAATATAAACTGTTTTTTAAAAGCAACCAAAACAATAGGCAATAACTAAATAATAATTAGGTAGGGCCTAATTACTTAAAGCAATTATATCAGAAAATTGAAAACAAATATAACACTATAATTAAACATGAAGATTATAAATAAACTTCCTAGAAGTCAAACAAATATAAGCACAAAGAATTAGATGGGTTTTAGTTCTAACTCAAGGAAGCTCATCAGTTCAACAAAAGAGAAAAGTATTTTTAGCTATGAACATAATTAGTCACATGAGTTTTTGCATTGGGCACAGTGAAAAATAAAGAGGACACCATCTTCAATTAGAGGTTAATAAATACAGGTGCTTTACAAATTGATATGATTATGGGCCCTCAATGAGGAGCAATCGTATAATGCTTTTACTTCTTTAAGGGCTCCCTTCTTTATAGGAGAAGGGAAAGAGCAGCTGGTGGAGGAAACAGTAACATTGTCCAAAAATTTGGACAATTCTGGTCATCTGATCTTCATATTGGAAGGCATTTTAGAGATTTTTGAGGCGGGCTTATTTTCTTAGATTTCTGTATGAAAATTTTCTATCTCTGATCTATTAAGAGTAACAAAAAGACTTTCAAATGGAATGTAAAGAGTAACAGTCCTAAGTAAAAGAGGCAAGATACCTATTACAAATTCAGACCTGTCCTGACGTATTTGAAAGTGAAGCAAAGTAAATCTGTCTAGTGAATAAGGATTCTCAAGATGGGGACTCACTTTACAGGAGGGGACAGTCAGAAAGCATAAGCTTGGTCCAAGGATAATGGGTGAAGGATCAGGCAGAGTAATTTGCTATGTTGCAGAGTATGTGTTTTATGCAGAAAGTCACGTCCACTTCCCATTCCATGCTGTTTTTGCCAGAGTTCTGGGAAGAGGAAGAGGTGACAAAAGTATGTTTTAATCCTTATGATGTGTGATAACTCCTCTGCCCTTGAGATCTGGATGGCTTTACTAGAAAAAATCTCAATTTTTTCACCTGGTTTAGCCTAAAACTTTCTAAGATTTCTGCAAACTCTTGGAAAATCATTGCTCTGGCTCCTGAGACTATACCAATTTCATCTTGTGTTAACTTTAATACAGAACTTTACCACTTTCTCAATAAATCCAATTAGTCAAAGCTTTTAAGAAATTTTGCTAGAATTAGCAGATCAAACTGAAAGTGTAGGGGTTACTGAGAGAGGTCGTACAATACTGTGCAGTCTCCTCTTAATGTCTTCTCCTCCTTTCACACTCCAGCTTTTTCTCTTTCTCACCTCTTTACGGTCGTACACATCTTTTCTTGTTTACAAAATGCCCTTGAGGTCTCAGTCTCCACTCCAACAACCCATTGGAAATTTAACAAAACATTTCTTTCAAGTAATCACAGGTTTTTCATGGAGAAATTCAGCTGGACATTTTTCTTCGCCATCTTATTCCCGTGTCGTATCACTAAAATCTCATTGAAGATGTTGAGTGCACAAAGCAGCACAAATGCTTTGTATCATATGAAACAGAACAAAATGGAACACAAATTTAGATGTAGGACATTTCCCCTTCTTCAGAGAGGTAATGCTTGTAGCACAGAACTGAGCTATTATCATCAGCAGTAACAACAGGAGACAGCCACAGTGGCCTAATCTAGACTAGTTTCTACCGGTGTGACAACCAGAAAACCAGGGTTTATAAGACCAGCAAGAGGAGGACAACAGCTTTCTTTCCTTGGTGTTAAGTCCTAGCAGTGATATTGGGAGCAGAAGGAGAGCCACTGCAGCTGCCATAGCGGAGAGTCAGAACTGATATAATGTGATTTGGGGATTCAGAGTTAGAGTGCCAGGGTTGGGAAAGAAGAAGGCCGTTTTATGTATTAGATAGGAAGACTGCATCCAGCAGTAAACATGAAACATTCTCTGCAGAATTCCTGAATTAGTCAGAAGAATTTGAGTGAGAGCTGGGGTTTCCACAATGCTGTGGATGAGGGCTAAGCCTGAAAAGTGCTATTGTGTCATTGCTTTTGTGATAGTATTCCACTTCTCAGTTTGATGTAGTCTGAACAAATAAGGGTTACACTCGCATTGTACCTATAGCTAACAACTAGCAAAAGACCTCCTGCTCATTTCAATAAAGCAGTGCTTTCTTTCAGGAGTCACAAGTGAATCCAATGCCAGTGCCACCTTTTTCCTGAAATAATTCAAACTCCACTTTACAGTGATGTTGTTATGGTCTCAGAGACCTGTAACCTTCATTTGATGTTTATAGCTGGAAGGAATATTTACAGTGATAGAGAAAGCTAAAACCATGTGAAACATTTGGGAAGGTTCAGTAATAACTCAGTGCATCACTTGCCATTTCCCTTCTCTTCTTACTACCTAGATATTTCCTGAGGATTAACATTCTAAAATTGGCACGAGAAACTTGATGATTATAGAGAAACTAGTGGCTGGGGACTAATTATTCAGTTTATGAATTATTTGCCCAGCCCTTTCCCCTGTCTAGTAATTCTCTTCCCATTTTTTTTGGCATTTGCTTTAGCTTTTATTATTATGTATATGGCAGTCACTAATATGATAGTAGGAATTCTAATAGCTAATGATTTTGGATATTTCCTAGGTTCTAGGTGCTTTACATACATTATATCTTTTTATTCTTAGAGCAATCCTTGAGATAGTTATGTGATTCTCCTATATTGATTATTATAATGTAGCTAATAAACAATTATTTCCATTATATAATGTTTATAATAATATTAATGGTTATTCTTATTTCCCCTATTTGTAGTTGGGAACTAAGAAAGGTTGACTTTTCCAATCTCCCATAGGTAGTAAATGCCAGTGCTAGGATTTCAAACATGAGTTTGTCTGGTACTAGAGACTTTACCATTAATTACTATGCTATACTGCTTCCTCAATTTCAGTACTAGGAATAAAATTTGGGAATAATGGAAAAATGCTTGTTTTGCACATCAACAACTGTGGTAGTTCTTTAAGATGACCATTTGCTTAAGCTGGAACTACATTTTCCAGAATCTCTTCCCTGTATGGTTGGCCAAAAGAGACATTCAAGTGAGATTTCGAAGGCAGAAGCAAAGGAGCAGCCATGATTCTCTGAAAGTCAGGTGGTCAAATTCAGGGAGAGAAAGATTCCAAGGGGCTGACTCCTTGATGTTTTCTAGGAACAAGGAGGACTGGAGTGGAGAGAGTGGCTGCGGTAGTATAAGTGAGGGGCAGTGAGTAGCGATTAAGCCAGGGACATAAAAGGAGACTATTAGGACCTTGTCACAATTTTGGCTTTAACTGAAAACAAAACAAGAAACCAGGGGTGATAGTTAATTTTGCAGAGCATTGATGTGATCCTACTCATCATTTTAAAGGCTCACTCTGTCTCTTGTGATAAACAATGTTGGAGGCACAGGTAAGGCTAGGGGGCACCGAATATTGGAAACTCTCAGCATTTAGAGTCAAGAGACTGGATGTGATTACTTAGGGATTGTGTGTCAATAACGTGGTGAGGAGGTGCAAAGATAGACACCTGAAGTATCCCATTTATTTTTTGTGGAGATAGGCCTTCACTCTGTCACCCAGGCTGGAATATAGTGGTACGTTTATGGCTCACTGTAGTCTCGACCTCCCAGACTTAAGGGATCCTCCAACCGTAGCCTCCTGAGTGGCTGGGACTACAGGCACGCACCACCATGTCTGGCTAATTTCTGTACTTTCTGTAGAGATGTGATTTTGCCATATTGCCCAAGCTGGTCTCAAATTTCTGAGATTGAGTGAGCCGCATGCCATGGCCTGCCAAAATGCCAGGAGTATAAGCATGAGCCACAGCACCTGTCCTCCAATTTTTATTGAAGTAAAGATCACAAAGATGAAGCAGCAAATGAAACTAAGGGAATATTCTGTAAAGAAGGAGAGAAAATAATGTCCTGGGTGCCAAGTTGAAAATATTACATGGAAAGAGTGGTTAGCTTTGTTAAATGACGCCAATAAACTGAGTAAGATAAGTACTAGCAAGAATTGACTGGAAATTAGTCAATGACTTACTATTTATAAAGGAACCTAAAATAAAGGAAGGAAACGAAAAGGTAATAAATGATATCATCACTTCTTCATAGAAAGCCCTTTCCCCTCTCGGATGTAAACTTCTAATCATCGGAGTTATCAACCAAAGATAGTATATCTATGAAGCCTTTTCCAGTACTTGTTGGTAGAAGTAATTCTATCATTCTCTGTATTCCCCTAGCATTTCCTTTGCACCTCCATTGTGACGTTTGCTATAGCGAGTTACAATTAATTAAAATTCTTTTTTCCTTTTGTAAAATGTGATCTTCTAGGAAGCAGAAATTGTATTTTATCTATGAGTCTGGCATATATGAAGACAAAAGTTAAGTAGAAATAACATTTATTGTGTGTCTAATATATACTAGACATCTGATAAGGAGGTTCATATTTTTGCGTGTTTTTTGATAAAATTACTATTATCTAATCAACTAACTGTAACCCACATTTTACAAATTTGTTAACTCTGGTTCATAGTTGTTAAGTGTACACACATACACATATGTATATACACACACACATATGTAGGTATATATGTACATATACATACAAATATACACACACACACACACATTGATGGCAGAACTGGTTTATCTGACCTCAAGACTCATGATATTTCCACTAAATTACAGTTAATAAATAAATAAATGGACAAAAGAATGAATATGTAGTACTTTCACTTCTTGAATGTAACTACTGGAATGGTTACCTGTCCTAAGTGTGCTTGCTATATCCCAGCCCAGCCCCACAATAGACATGGAGATACCACCTTGAACAGTGGCAGCGGCAAAGCATTAAACCCTTCCTCATCAAACTTCTAACCTTATATATTGCATGTTTATGCTAAATGCTTCATATAGATATGTTCAAATAAAAAAAATAAAAGGGATCTCAGTCAGATAGTTTCTTTTACTACAGTACAAGAAATTCGAGCCTCAACATTCTTTCCCTTGTCAGGGCAATCTGATCATGAGCTGCAATTTAAGTATTTTTGACTATACTGCTTTGCCTTCTGACATTATTTGTATTCATTTATAGTCTAGATTTCTTATATTTGCATTTCTCTCCATCTTGGATGCTGTGATGAGCTACCCAGGCCTCCTTTAGGGAATAAAGACAATCCTTCAGCTTTTGGGAGAGCTGCCAACTGAAAGCTCTCAGGTGGCAGCCTGGTACAGGGATTGCCTTGGATGCAGAGATCTGCCTTGCTCAAGGTTACACCCCCTTAGTACTATTGCTTGTATCCAGTGATTGATAGATAGGGAAACATACAGGCTCACCCTCTCACTTGAACTCAGGGTAACCTGAATGGTCATTACATTGTCAGAACTCCCAGTAAGACTGGCTGAGTCATGTGTTGAGACTGCATCAGAACTCACTGTCTCCCATTGACTAATCCTGCTTCCTTCCTTTCCCTTCCACAAAGCAGTCCCTACTAAACCTCCTGCTTGTTAATCTCTATCTCAGAGCCCGATTCCCAAGGAGTTTGAAGCCCGAGACCCCTGATGTTAAACGACTTCCCTACGTTACATTGTCCTCGACCTCAGACAGGTTTTGGTGGAATCAGGGGGTCAGAATACATGGGCTGAAATGCCATGTCTACCATTTATCAGCTGTAAGATGTTGAGCAGATCAGTTAACATATCTAAGCCTCAGCTTCCTCACCTGGAAAATAGCACTAGTAAGTATGATTTAAACAAGAAAATAACAGGTAAAACACTTAACATACTGACTGATACATGGAAGCTCTCAATATATGAAAAATATTTTGATTATCAGCAATGGAGGCAATATACCTCCTCTGATATATTGAACAAAAGAGTCAATGGAGATAATCTAATATGACTTCATTTCACAGATAAAAGAGGATTAAGTAATTTGCTAGAGATACATAGTTAGTTGGGGCAGAATTGAAACTAAAATGCAGATCTCTTGACTCTCCTATGTAATGCTGACTTTGTCTTAATCAAACATCTTGAGAGTATAAAAATGGTGCTTGATAGTAAGGGAGGAGACCACTCCTCATATTGTCTTATGCCCAATTTCTGCCTCCAAAGAAATAAGTAACTACTGAAAGGCAGAAATGAAATCCACAAGCAGACAGCCCGGTGCCACATCCTGGGCTTGGTAGTTAAAGACAGACCCCTGACCTAATCGGTTATTTGCATAAGAAGAGCACTGTGAAGATCCCTGTCCTGTTCTGTTCCATTCTAATTACCAGTGCAGGTAGCCCCCAGTCACTCCCTGCTTGCTCAATCGATCATCACCCTCTCACACAGACCCCCTTAGAGTTGTGAGCCCTTAAAAGGGACAGGAATTGCTCACTCAGGGAGCTCAGTTGTTGGAGATGTGAGTCTTGCTGAAGCTTCAGGCCGAATAAAGTCCTTCCTTCTTTACCTTGGTGTCAGAGGGGATTTGTCTGCAGTTTGTCCTGCTACAATAGCAATAGTTGTATTTCATATATGTATGCTTAAAAATAGTTAGGTTTTGGAAGGGATTATAATCATCCTTAGGTTATAATTATGAGACTAGGATTCAATTAAGATTCTTTATTCAAATGAACTTGTGTGAAAGTACTGGTATTTTTTAGTTGTCTTTGCTTCAGGTCCCAATTGAAACCCTGTCTCTACTAAAAATACAAAAAAATTAGACTGATATGGTGGTGGGCACCTATAATCCCAGCCACTTGGGAGGCTGAGGCAGGAGAATCACCTGAAATGGGAGGCGGAGGTTTCAGTGAGCTGAGATCATGCTACTGCACTCCAGCCTGGGTGACTCTGTCTCAAGAAAAAAGAGAGAAAGGAAAGGTCTGGGAACTTTTGGCTAAAAACAATCTGTATTTCCAAAGCATCTTCAGGACACAATTTAGATGTTCCAGGAACTTATGGCTCTTTTGAACATCTTATTGTCATAAAAGAGTCAAAGTCTTTCTGCTCCCCAAAGTAAATTATCCTTTATTTTTTCCCTAAAAAAATTGAAAAAAATCAGTTTTAAAAAGAAAAATACCAAAAACAGATAACAATTTCTTTATTTGGATTTTAAATTGTGTAAGAAGTGACTATAATGTTCAGTCTAAGGATTATTTGAGTCATAGATGACATAATAAAATTTAACATTTTTTCCTTTGCTTTCTTCAGTCAGTACTTAACAAATCAGCAAATACTTACTGAGCACCTACAATAAACCTGGCAGCTTCTACCCTTCTTTATTTTCCAGAAGAGTAAAACAAACTCGTTTCATTAAAATTTGAACTTTCACTCCCATATATTTACAGAAGACATTTAAAGTGTTAAGTTCAAGAAGCACTCATTACAGCATTTGCTTTGTATAAACTTGAAGAACCTATGCGTCATCCAAACTCTCATCTCTCCATTAATACTGAGTCAAATAGCATTATGTTGATACATAACAATAATTAAGATATAATTGATAAGGTACTTACTGAAAATAACCAAGCATTTAATTGACTCCTTAATTCTTAAGGGTCATGCTATGTAAGGTGGAAAATATATGTTCCAAATATGTTCAAACTTTATAATTCAATTAACAGTAAATATGATTCACATCAAAATGGTGTCATAGGTGCATGGAATTTTGATGCTCTAATTTATGAACACAGAGCAAGAAATATTGACCCTATTGCAAAGAATAAATATCAATAAAACAGCAGGTCTCTAATAAACAGATATAATTACCAGAAGGATCTGCTTATTTACACATCAGGACTACTGTCTTCACATATTTGATCCTGTTACATAATTATCAAATAAAACAGTAATTCCGGAATAAGTAATAGCAATCACACAGAGTACAGCATGGTTAAATATTTTCATCTTGGTGGGAAGACATTTGGATATAATATGTAATAAAAGGATCACTCTGAATCTTTAAACAGTGAACTAATACCAAGCTGGTGTCTGAAAAACCAATCAGCTATCAAGAGGGCATTGCTATAGCGATTCTTACCTATTTTTGACTGCAGTGAATAAACCACAAAACTGTCTGTTTTAAGACATGATGCTTCTTCATCTTTGACTTTTAGTTTGGGGGTTGGGGGAGTTCCTTTTGTAAAATCAGAATTCCTTAAATGAGTGCATTTGGCACTGTGACAGGAGCTTCTTCTGCTTTTCAGGCAACTATCTCAGTATTCTTTTTCTTCCAGTGCTGTGATGGGCACACTAAGAACAGTTTCTTGCTGAGCTGTGCAGCTCCTACAGATGAGGACAGCAGGAGAGCAGGCAGATAGCCAAGGCAGAGAGGGAGAGGAGCGGAGATCACAGCCAAGGCTGCAGAAGGAGATCTGCTACACACTGGCAGAAAAAGAAAAAGGTCTGCTCTGAACCCTAAGGTGCTCCTTAAAGCCTGCTGGTTTGAGGATTCACCCTCAATTGACCTGGAATTGAGAAAAAAGATGGGAAAGAGAATTATTGAGATGCTTGGTTTATGAGTCACCACTTTGCATCATAATAGGTTTGGTAAAGTCTCATTGATAGAAATAGCACGCAGGTGTCGGAGCGCCTTGGATTGATTGATAGGCCTCTTGCTGTCATTCAGAAGACTCTTTAAGTTCCCTTATTGGATGAGATTTTGGTCAGTTTCACTTCAAGCTATTTTCTTTTAAAAACTCTTTATTGTCCTTTAGGATTAGTGCCACTGTCCTTCAGTCTGAGCAAGATGGAGCATTTCAGTGTCATTCACCAGTCAGTCAAATTGTGACAAAAAGCAGTCCCTGCCTGGCAGGATCTTGGGGAGGAGAAGAGGGGCCCTCTCAGCAGGCGCTCTCTTTGTAGCACTTAATGCTGTTGGTCCTGAAAAGAAAGAGTGGGAAGGAGCAGGAAATTGGACTTAAGTCACCTCCAAATCAGTAGAGTTCAATTCTAGCTGATGTTTGTTTATAAAATAGCTCTCTAAGTAATTCACACCCTGTTTCCCATTTAACCTCTTGGACACATGGTGTTTGGCCTACCAAGGTGTTTTTTGGAGTTGTTCATAAAAGTGCTGAGTTTGACACTGACAGAAAGGAATTTGGGGTCAGACTTACTATTTTAAACTTAGGCCTTTGGGATTTATAAAAGATGTTTCCGATATGCTAAAACAGTTGGAAGAGACTTTGAGAACTGTGGTGTAAGTGAGAGGCTCCCTAATTTGTATTGCAGGTGAGGAAAACCAGGCCTAGGAGGTTGGCTGACTTTCTCTCGCACCTTCGGAACTCAAGGATAACATCTTGCAGTCTCTATGGCACAGAGCTACTGAAGGCGAAAGCAAACTCCTTCAAGCTCCCCAGACTACTTTCAAGTTGAACTTGCTCTTGAGGAGGGGATCCTGTCTCTCCCAGTCCCAGCTAAGGGTGTTTCAATCTTTGCCAGATAAAAAGAGACATTCAAGGTCATTAGCACAGTTTTCCTCTAGGGTGGAGCTGGGATTGGCAGCTGAGTTTTTCTGATGACCCAGAAATTACATGTATTCATTTCTTTCTTTTTAGAGAAAAATATTTCTATTCCAGTTTTTCTATGGCTCTTTCTTAAAGGTGGGGGCGGGGGAAGTCCCACATCTTAGCTAGCAGATTCTTCTTTTTCTATGCAGTCTTTTATAATCCATCTTGATTCTCAATCCATTCCTTATCCTTGCTTTTTTTTTTTTTTTTTAATACTTTGTGTCTTTTAATCACCTAAAGGATCTGACTCAGTGTCCTTTCCTCTGAATCACAGGATGCTCTTCCTTCATCTGTGTCTCCCAGAAAGAGAGGGAGGGCTAAAAATCTTTTCTCCTATGTTGGCTTCTGTCCCAACAATACGGCTTCCTTCTCTCCCAAACCTCTTTTGGGCTGTTATTCATTTCCGAGGTTGATTTTTAAAAATATTTTTCTGTAACAACGGAAAAATCTGGTAAGTCAACCCATTATTAAAACAGTCAAGAAATTGTCTCATATATACATGTACACAAATGTCAAAAACTATGTGTATAAGATCAAGCATGGTGGCTCACACCTGTAATCCCAGCATTTTGCGAGGTCAAGGTGGGTGGATCACATGATCCCAGGAGTTCAAGACTAGCTTGGGCAACATGGTGAAACCTCTACCTCTACAAAAAATACAAAAGGTAGCCAGGCATGGTGGCATGTGCCTAGAGTGCCAGCTATTCAGGAGGCTGAAGTGGGAGGATCCCTTAAGCCTGGGCAGTTGAGACTGGGCAACAGAGAGAGACCCTGTCTCAAAAATAAATAAATAACCCAGAAATATGTACATAAATGTGTGTATCTGCCCAAATGTATACCATATAAAATCATGGAGAATACTTTTTCAGTTGTTTTTTTAAGTGCGATAAAGACAAGCCAAAATGAAAGAGAAAAAAACAAAGGACATTTAATAGATGCTTTTTGATAGTTTTTCTCTGGGGAGATATGGTCAATTATATGATAAAATATTTTCTATGAGGATCATATATCATAAATGTTCTTTATTACTATGCTTCACATGAGATATTGGTACAATAAAGGTAATATAGATCTCCAGTTACAAAGAAAAAAGTAAATAACAGTCCCTCATGCATGACAAAAGTCATGTAAATGTGAAAATATCAATGGAAGTGTTAGGACCAAACCTGGTCTCATTTTGGGCTGTGATTATGATTTGACTAGAGGCCTTACAATTATGAGCGGATTTCTTTTGGAAAAGATATTTGCTGTTTGAGTTCCAATTTTTATTCTTTTAAGAATTATTTTTTCTCTTTTCCATTCCACAATCACATAGATTCAGTTTTGCCAAATGTCTGAAGGTTTATACAGAACAATGGGTTTGACAAACTATGGTCTCCTTTAAGTTGGCATGTCTGGCTTCTCTAACAGTGCTAGGTGCTGGGTTATATTTAGAATGCTATGCTGCTTTTTGGTTTTTCAAAAAATATTCATTTGATAAGAAATATCCAGTTGGAAACAGCTGTCACAATCAAAATACAACTTCCTTCTTATATTACTGCCCACCCCTTTGATTTCTACATTTATCCATGAATCTCAGTATATGAAATTTCAGTAGTAGAAATTTAAATCACAACCCTGGCTTCCCCTTGCTGCAAAGTATCAGCATCTGTCAGAATTCTGAAAATGTTTGTGTTAATATTTTCTTGCTCCTCTCTCAGCATATCTTAAACAAGTATAGCACCAATAGTGAGAAAGGAAAAGAAGGCATATTTTGAAAAACACCAAAGGAGTGATTGTGAGAGAGAAGCAGTTCTTACATTGCATTATGTAAGGCAGTAAGTACCACATTGCTACAGCCTACCATATTACACAAGAAAATTTACAGTAGAGGCACAGACTTACTGTTTCTGAAGATTATATAAGTCCTCAGACTCTTTTTTATGTATCATGATGATACTCAAAACAAGCTCAAGAAAATAGGAATGGCAGAGGTTTTCATGTTCTAAGGCCACATCCATCAAACTCCGTCAGACTCCAATGTAACAATTCTGTCTTTAGTGGCTTTTCATTTGCTCATTCATTTATGTTGTAAATAATTCTTGATTGCAGAATATGTATTAGGACTACACTACATGTGAGAAATTTGATCCAGAGTTCCCACTGTTAAAGAGCTTATAGAGAGATAGAGGAGATATTTTTTCATCAAATAGTCATATGTACAAGCACAACCTGAACAAATGCTAATCTAGACTTAAAGAAATGGGGTAATAACACGAGGAAGAGTTCCTTGAAGAAATAAGAGTGGAGGTATAATCTAAAGATGGTAAGAGTTAAGGAGGAATGGGACAGTGACTAGCTGTCCAGAAAGAAGAAATAATGTGTGCAATGGCCCTTTGGTGAAGAGGAAGCATGCCACATGCAACATAAGGAAGCTGGGACATATAGAGGAAGAGATGGTCCAAACGAAGCCTGAGAGTTAAACAAGAACCGTGCATATCAGTGAAATCACTGTGGTGTGTAGGATGACTAGAGAAGGGCAAGACTAGAGTGGAACTAGGAGAGGGACAGTAGAGGTTGAGCAGAGGTAAGGGGTACGTAAGAGGCAAAACTGCCTGTATTTGGTGGATGGGGAAAAGGGACGAACCATGGTTCTAGGTATAAGTATTTAGATGCTCGGAAGATGCTGAAGTATAGCGTAGTGTAAAAATCCAATGCAGGAAGTTACAATGATGACTTCCATTCTGGAAATGTGTGAGAAATGGTTAACAGGCTTTATAATGACTCTAAACATCTGGAGAGACCATACTATAAATATACATTGGGGAATTTTAACATGTAAGTGGTGTTTGAAAGATGGAAGAATGAGTGAGATTTTCTAGTGAGAGTATGTCCAATACTAATAGTAGTGGGCCAAGGGCATAATCCTGATGAATACCAACATTTAAAGAGCAGGAAGAGAAACAAGAACACACAGGGAGACATGAACAGTCTGATTTATAAGAGAAGAACGGGTGAAGGAGGGTGGTGATGAAAGTCATGGAGGTGACGTAACAACACTGTTAAATGCAGCAGAGCTGTACTTTAAGATTAGTGAATTAGGGAATTGGCATTCAGGAGATCAGTAATATCTGGATTGAAAGAAGTTGGGTGATGAAGGCACAAGAAGTCATATCACAGTAGACTGGGAGGCGAATGGAAGCTGAGAGGTAGAGAAGACTGGGATGTGAAAGATCAGAGGGTGTGTGATGCAGGATCAAGGGAGGATTTGATAATGATGTATTTACACGTTGAGAAGGGGCCAGTGGAAATAAAAAGTATGAAGTTATAGGAGGGAGGGGTGATAACAAGGACCTAGAGGAACCCCGTCAGACTGATTTCAAGCAGGATTGGGGACATCTATACTTTGGGGGTTGAGGAAAGTAGTTAGACACACAGATTATGGATCGTTTACTTATCCCTTTTCACTACGGGTTTCTTCCATTCTGCAGGGTTTTCTGCAAGGGAGGACATGTAGATTTAATAATGTACTATAATAAAACTATAATACAAGACTAGAGGGAAGAATGAATGGCAACGTGGTATCATTGAAAGAATGTAGTTGTGGTATACATAGTTCACATCTAGCATTCACTATTTTTTATCATTGTAACCATAAAAACACACATGCACACACACATATTTTTAACATTGTAGAGCCTTTACATCCTGTGTTGTTATCCCATGGGATAATGATGCCGTCCTCACAATTTTGTATCTTGGGTTAATCAAGATAGCACCTATGTTCATTATCTCAGACAATATCCAATCAGGAAACCAGAAGCCATTCTGAATACTTCAAACACAAATACTTTAAAATAGGAAATAGGTTACACAGGTGATAGGGTAATTGAGAAGCCCAAAGGGATAATGAGGCAACATAGAGATTAGACATAGGTGCTAGGCATCACCACCCTTATTCCTGGAAGCGCGAAAGGAGTAAGTGGCTTTACTGAAGCTTTCATTCAAGGGCAACAGGAAAAAAAGGTGGAACCAGGGATGATCTGCTCAGCAGTAGCTGGGTCTCTGACAGAGAATGGCTCATGAAACCAGGAGTCACAGAGGAGACTCAGATGCTGCCAGGAATGCCAAGGAAAGGAGACTAGTCTCCCCACAATGCCTCCCATTGGTCAAACCTACAGGAAAGTAAGAGGAAAATGTCTTGGAAATGTAGTCCCACATGAAACAACACAGCAGAATAAAGGCAGAGAAAGGATCAGAGCCAGGCAAATGGCAAATCACAGGCATGTGAATTGATCTAACAACATATCTGCCACAGAGTAAACACTTAATAAATGTGACATTCCTCAGTTACGTCAATCTGTTTTAATGAATGCAGATGGCACCAGTTAGTTGAAAAGCAAGATAAAATGAAAAGTCAAAGATTTATGTTAGTGGCTGCTCATAAAGATTGAGCTGACCCTTGGTCCTGCTTATACAACATAGCTAAGTTAGCCTCTGGTTATTGAAATATTTTCAAGACTTACTCCATCATACAGTGGTAAATATATTGTGGTGAAACTTTTTGAGGACTTGAGAAATATTTTAATCAGCTTCTAAATTTCACAAAAACCACTGGCACTGCCCAACTACTCATGTTTTGTAGCTAGGAAATGGATGCCTTGTATTGCACTCTTTAGCTCCAGTACCTCATAGCTACTAATATAATATCATCACTACCAGCGCAACAGGATGTACTGCTCAGAGGATCTTGTCTTTGAAGTAAAATGAAACCCTAAAGCTTTCATTTGGCTAATGAAAACCTCAGCCAGAAACTTTCCTCATTTCTGATCACATACGGAGTCTTCTAAGCTCATTTTGGCTTGGGACACCAGATGCTGGCCCTGCACGTGGCATTCTCATCCAAATTAGGAGCAGGTGCTAATTATCAGAAGAGGAGACAGATACTCAATCCCAATAAAATTCCTCCCTTGGTTATATAAGGAGGGCAGTTCAGTGCTAAATTATAAAGGATCCCTATTAGCTTACTGCCCAAATTTTCAATGCATACACATTTTTGTTTTCTTCTTGGCCTATGACTTCTTGGGAACTTGGGTATAAACATTCAGATCTCACATAAAAAGGCTTTATATAAATATGAATATGATTTTCCCTAAATCTAAAGGTGGTTTTCGTTAAAAAGCAACATTAGACCCACCTTAATAGCCAGTATAGTATGGAAAAAGAATACTCCAAATAGATCTGAGAAAATGGGCACCAACACAGATGTTTCTGTGTGGGAGCCTCTGCCCTTCCTCCCTTTTCCAAATATACAGCACTGAGTGGTGGCTGTCAGGGTCAGGAGAGGAGGAAGTTCTCAGATGCCAGTGCAGAGCAATAATCTTCAAGTGGATGCCATGCCAACAGTGATATGGTGTTAGTTACAAGGAAGTCAGGAGGCCGACACTGAGAGTCAAGGAAAGTTAAAAACAAAATCAGTAAGAGGGGAAGGGTCACAGAGGGAAGCAAAGATGAGAGTCAGAAGGAAAACATTTGTAGACATTGCAAGAGCTAACAGGGGAAGGGGAGGGGAATTGGGAAGAACACATTTTTTTCTTCCCTTTCTCTTACACATGGCACGGTTTTGATATCCTCCCATTTTTCTCAAATATTCACAACTCCAGACTACTAATATGTGGAGATGAGTTACACTTTCTAAATTGAAGGTCACTAAGCAGATGTTACCACTCGCCTACTCCTTCAGTGCTGTGCCCTTGCTTCTGTCTAAAAGTTCAGCTGGTGTTTGGACCTCATGTGCCTGGAATGTTAGGGAACACACTCTGGCCACATCTTGCTGCATTACCCTGATATGATGCTATTTTTGATTATTTCACTTAATAGGATTTGTGTTTCCTTGCTTCTGATGGTATTTGGAGAGTGAATCCAAGAAATGTTTTGTTGTTTATTAAAAATCCTTTTTGTTGTCCTTACAAGCAGAGGAATGACTTACTTATACTCTTCATTTCATAGCACATTGTCAACATAAGCCCTCTCTCTTTTTTTTATTATCTATTAGTTATTCTATTTTTTCCTCCATCACCTATTTCCACTTTTATCCAACTCCCTTCCCACAGGTACCCACACTAATGTGTTTGATTTGGGTCTTTCAACTTGAATGTATCTTTACAAAATAGTGTCATGTGGCCATTCAAAAATATAAATGGGCTGGGTGCAGTGGCTCATGCCTGTAATCCCAGAACTTTGGGAGGCCAAGGTGAGTGGATCACTTGAGGTCAGGAGTTCAAGACCAGTCTGTCCAACATGGTGAAACCCCATCTATACTAAACATACAAAAATTAGCTGGGTGTGGTGGCATGCGCTAGTAATCCCAGCTACTCGGAAGGCTGAGGCAGGAGAGTTGCTTGGACCTGGGAGGCAGAGGTTGCAGTGAGCCGAGATTATGTATACACACACACACATACATATATATACACACACACACAAACACACACACACAGATATATATCTATATATTATATATACATATATCTAATATGTATATCTAATATCATATATAATATATAGATATCTATCTATATCTATATCTATCTATATCTATCTATCTATGTAATATATACATATGGTATTGCTTTATAAACTTTATTCTGCTTCTTTTTTTTTCTATACTACATTTGTAAGTTCCGTGCATTTGCTATATGTATCTTTATGTATCTACAAAATTCATCTACCACATTTTATTTACCCCTTTAGCCATTCTTGTATTGATAGATTTCAAGGCTGCATCAAACCTTCTTCTTCTGTAAAAACAGGCATGATGAACAATCTCACGCATGTTCCCTTAGGGATCAATGTGAGAAATCCTCTGAGATACATCCCCAGGAGAAGGATGGATGAGATGCTGGCTATACTCACACATTATTCCTCTCACTACTATCAGATGGTAAAGCAAATATTTTACAATTCTTTTAGCCATCTGGTTTCTATTTGACCTTCTAACTATACAAAAATCTCACACCAATTCTCCTTAGCTTCATCTCTTACTGTTCCAAAATTTCCTGTGTAAATTTGCTTCTTCCCACTTGTCATCTTTTGTAGAACCACATTATGACCTGCAGACATTTCGCTGCATCAAAAACAAGACTGGGTTTACTTTTAAAATGGGCTACCTTTATTAGAATTGATACAGATTGAGATACTGCAATATGATTTTTTAAAGTCATTACTTGATCATTAAATACTTGAATTTGCTGCATTTCAAATCATACTATCTGTTCCAGGTTAGATGTAGTTCATGCTGAGAAATGTGGGTAAAGAATTCAAGTCCATTTAAAAATTATCCAATTCTGCATGAAATCCTGCCATGATTCTTGTATCATGAACAGTTATAACCTCTTAGGCAGATCAGACAAAAGCTATGAAATATGATTCTTTCACAGAAGATTTTGGTAAGACACTTTATAAAACTTCCACAACTCTTTCTCTTTAATAGTCAAAATGTTGGCAAAGTTTAATGGCAAGTATAAATCCTGATTTATGAATCCTGAGTAGAAAGACCCTGAACCATAGGCTAAACTTATTTTTTCTTCTCACCTCACTGATTGCTCCTTCTAAGTCACCTTTGCTTGCTTCACCTACTGGCCTCCTGGGACCTTCTCTTTTTTTACACCCTCATCTCCAGCTTAATGTGGCCTTCTTAGACAGAATTTCTCTACCCAACCAATATAAAGTAGTCATATAGCCTATCTCTCTTTCTTTCTCCCCCTTCTTCCCTACTCCCAGCCATATAGAACGTATCATGACACCCAGTCCATAGAACACATGTTCCCAAAATCAAGGCCTTCATCTACCTTGTTGACCTCTGTGCCTCCTGTGTCTAAATCAAAATACTTACTGAGGGAATGACTAATGGTAAGGGATGTTTACTGTTATGTGCTCCAGGCAGGGTTTTCATAACTGGACCACAGAAAACATGGCACCTGAATCCCACCATGAACCATAACCCCATATTCTCACAATACTCTCAAAAGAAGAATTCTTGAAAATGTCAATGGCACATGAATCATACAACCACTTTGTTGTCATCTGGACTTGTGTCCAAATCTGAATGCAAAGTTCTATCTTCAAGTCCAGAAGAGATTCTATTAAATCTTACCCTAAATCTTAGAGAGTTTTCATATTCTGGCTGGCTTTATAGAATCTTGGGACACTAAAATGAGACAGAATCAGTATTTAACATGTAGGAGATAAAGAGGTAAAATGACCATGACTACCTCCTTATGCTGTAGCCTTACAAAGCAGTGAGACAGAACAAGTCACATCCATGTGTGGTATTTCAGTGCACTTGGAACCCTCTCATGAATAACTATGGCCATACAGTCCTGGAATAAGACCAACCCATTTATTTTTTATTCTTGTTGAAGAAGTATACATTAGCTCGTTTTCACACTTGCTATAAAGAACTACCTGCGACTGGGTAATTTATGAAGAAAAGAGGTTTAATTGACTCACAGTTCTTCAGGCCGTACAGTAAGCATGGTGGGGGAGGCCTCAGGGAACTTACAATCATGGTGAAAGGGTGAAAGGAAAGCACGTCTCTTTTTCACATGGCAGAGTGGGAGAGAAAGAGAGCAAAGGGAGAAGTGCCACAGACTTTTAAACCATCAGACCTCAAGAAAACTCACTCACTAACACAAGAACAGCAAGGGCCAAATCTGCCCCATGATCCAATCGTCTCCCACCAAATCCCTCCCCGAACATTGGGAATTGCAATTCAAAATCAGATATGGGTGGGGACACAGAGTCAAACCATATAATTCCCCCCTGGCCACTCCCAAATCTTATTTCCTTCTTACATTTCAAAACACAATCATGCCTTCCCAACAGTCCCCCTCAGTCTTATCTTCCAGCATTAACTCAAAAGTGCAAGTCTAAAGTCTCATCTGATACAAGACAAGTCCCTTCCACTTATGAGCCTGTAAAGTCAAAGACAATTTAGTTATTTCCAAGATACAATGGGGGTACAGGCATTGGGTAAATGCTGCCATTCCAAAAGGGAGAAATTGGCCAATACAAAGGAGCTACAGGCCCCATGCAAGTCTGAAACTCAGCAGGGTAGTCATTAAATTTCAAAGCTTCCAAATAATCTCCTTTGACTCCATGTCTCACATCCAGGGCACACTCCAAAGGCCTTGAACAGCTCCACCCCTGTGGATCTGAAGGGCACAGCACCCCCCCACACACACACACCAACCCACAGCTGCTTTCACAAGCTGGTGTTGCATGCCTGTGGCTTTTCCAAGTGCACAGTGCAAGCTTTCAGTGGATCTACCATTCTGTGGTCTGGAAGATGGTGGCCATCTTCTCACAGATCCACTAGGCAGTGCCTTCATGGGGACACTGTGAGGTTTCTCCATCCCCACAATTCTCCTCTGTACTGCCCTAGTGGAGATTCTCCATGAATGCTTCACTCCTGCAGTAGACTTCTGCCTGGACATCCAGGCATTTTCATACATCCTCTGAAATCTAGGCAGAGGCTTTCAAGCCTCAGCTTTTGCCTTCTGGGCACACACATGCCCAACACCACATGGAAGTTGCCAGAGTTTGGGGCTTGCACCCTCTGAAGTAATGGCCTGAGCTATACCTTTCCCCCTTTTAGCTTTGCTGGAGCTAGAGTAACTGTTATGCAGGACTTCATATCTTGAGGCAGGATAGAGCAGCAGGGCCCTGGATCTGGCCCATGAAACCATTTTTTCTTCTTTGGCTTCATGTCATAAAAGGGGCTGCCACACAAGTCTCTGAAATACCTTTGAGGCGTTTTTCCCATTTCTTTGCTATTATCATTCAGCTCCTCTTTACTTATGCAAATATCTGCAGCCAGTTTGAATTTCTGCCCAGAAAATGGGTGTTTCTTTTCTACCAAATGGTAAGCATGCAAATTTTCCAAACTTTTATGCTCCGCTTCCCTTTTAAAGTTCTAGATTCAGGTTATTTCTTTGTTTATGCAAATAAACATAGGCTTTTAGAAGCAGACAGGCCACATCTTGAATTCTTTGCTGCTTAGAGATTTCTTCTGCCAGATACCCTAAATCACCTCTCTTGAGTTAAAAGTTCCACAGATATCTAGAGCAGGGGCACAATGCTGCCAGTCTCTTTGCTAAAACATAGCAAGAGTAGCCTTTACTCTAGTTCCCAATAAGTTCCTCATCTCCATCTGAGACTACCACAGTGGCAACTTCATTGTCCACATCACTATCAGCATTTTGGTCATAGCCACTCAACAAGTCTCTAGAAAGTTCCAAACTTTCCCTCATCTTGCTGTCTTTTTCTGAGTCCTCCAAACTGTTCCAACGTCTGCCCATTACCAAAGCTGCTTCCACAATTTCAGGCATCTTTATAACAATACCCCATTTCTTTGGTACCAGTTTTCTATATTAGTTCATTCTCACATTGCTAGAAAGAACTATATAAGACTGGTTAATTTATGAAGAAAAGAGGTTTAATTGACTCACAGTTCCACAGGCTGTACAGGAAACATGGTTGGGGAGGCCTCAAGAAATTTACAATTGTGATGGAAGAGCAAAGGAGAAGTAAGCACCTTCTTCACATGGTGGGGCAGGAGAAAAAGAGAATGAAGGTGGAAGTGCTGCATACTTTTAAACCATCAGTTCTTGTGAGAACCCCCTCACTGTCATAAGAACAGCAAAGGGAACATCCACCTCCGTGATCCAGTCACCTCTCCCCAGGCCGTACTGCAACATTGGGAATTACGATATGAGATTTATGTGGGGACACAGAGCCAAATCATATCAATGTACAAGCATGGAAGTGTAGAGCAGGTGACCGTATGGGCCTCCTTCCCATGCTCTTCCACTTAATCCCCCCTACCTTTTACTGAATTCTGGTCACTGCCTGGACTCCAGCTGTCACTTTGAACTTTTGAGGAGGAAAGGGAGAGACATTTTTTTAAAAGCACTCTGCAGTACTCAAAGCACTTTGGTCATAAAATTATCTCTTTTGTGTTTTACTGGAGTTTTATCTCATGAGATAGACAAGGTAAATACTTATTCCCATCTTAAGAGTTAAGAAACTCTTGGTCTCAAACTCAGAATGCTTTGCTACAGCCATTGGGCAAATGCAGTAAAGTTCTGTGTCCTCTTCTTTTTTCCTAATCATACCTCACATAGACCAAGTAGCTAGGTCTGGGCTTTGTATATTACTTATATACACAAATTACTTATTTCACAGGGTTTTATATTTGATGTATCAGTTTCTATGGTTGATTTTAGTAATTAGTTAGGGTTTAGTTATTTTGACTGTCAACAGACAGTTCTAAAAAGTGCAAAGGCACATTTGGTATCATTTCGATCACCTTTCTGCTTTATCACTGATGAGAGATAACTTAGAAGTCCCAGAAAAAGAAAAAAAAAGAAAATTATACATTTCAGCTGGAGAATAGAGGAGAATGTGTAGGAGTTTACAATCTATATATGCATGGTTGACAGTTTTAGACTTTCCATTTTCCTATATTCATGAAGAAAAGATGAAAGGTCATTCAGAAAACTAGTCTGCAATTTGCTCAGAAAAATCGCAGCTTCCTTAAAGTAACCAAAGCAACTCTCAATCTTCTAAGAGAAGGAATTCGGTGAGTACAGTTCTGCAGATGGAGGTTCTTAAAACAAAGAAATGTCTCCTTAGCATGTATCCTAAATAGCTTTTACTTAGATGTGCATTAAGTTGCTCACTTTTAATTGTAGTTTGCATTAATACTGGTCTATGCCACATTTCTCGGCTCAAGTTGAGGCTAAGGCAACAGGGAATGTGTTTTATTCCCAAAGGATATTACTGTGTGAGACACCCTATAAAAGTTGAATTTATTTAATACTTGCAGCAAGTCAACACTTTAATGATTAATATGGCTATTGACCACAGCCTTTTTATATACTATTTCTAGTCTGTGTTTGAAGATCTCAATAAATCATCTAGTTTCAGTGAATTTGGGGCCCTGCCTAAGAAATTTTGATCCAGTTTATTGAGCCACACACAACAGATTTGCCATAAATAATAATGTTTTATTCATGGCTTTCCCCATTCAACTTAATAAAACATAAAAACAAATGATGGAATAAACATGGAAGAATAATAGTAAAAACTGAGTAAATTCTTCCTATCCTAGCTAAAACAGTAATACAGAGTTGCTATATTTCAAATGGGCTTATTGGTGTGAATGTGTGTGTATGCATGTGTGTGTACGTGTGTGTGTGGCATATAGTGTTTGTTTTCTCTGACACTCAACAGTTCAATCTTATTACATATAGATAGATCTCATATATTGCTGTTTATATATCTTTAAGTCTTCTTTTACCGATCAATCTGCTTAATTTGTGATTTTGTTGAAAGCAGTTAGCAAGTAAATACTTGATGGGGGCACTCACTTAATGGTTCTATAATATTGTAAACTACAGTTACTGTTCTACCTTCAACCAAGGATGCTTTTCGTTGTGTAGTTAGCATCCTTTTGGCTATACGCAAAAATTAGAGAAAGACACAAATAAAATAGTTCATGGAGAGAAGCAGATGCATGAAATTAACCTTATTTCCACTGTTCTATTTACTATTACAATGTGAGAAAACTGCATATCAGAAAGAAGTGTCTTGGAAATAAAATCAAATATGATGTCTCTATTCTAAAGAAAGGGGGTGAAAGTTCTTTTCACCTGATTGTTTGCATTGGTGCAAAAGCTAAGCACTGTAGACTAGCTGAGAAGGGAAACTCAATGTCTAATATTTTTTTCCTAATTTCAAGCTGTATTTCCTAAAATAAACGAATATCATATTTTATGGTACTTAGGAGAAGGCTAATATATGGAAAGATTCAACAATTTTTACTAAGTGTGGATGTGTGGCTTTATTATTATTTATTATTATTATTTATTATCAACTTGTGACTATCAGATTTCCTAAGAACAGCTTATCACCCACACTGTTTACCTGAAAAAGTATGATTGATCTTTGGTATTAGTTACAAAAGGAAGGGTCCTAGGTTTGTTTAAATCACTATTACTCAGTGAGAGGTCTCCAGTCTGGCTGGGTGTCTCTTCCATGTAGACCTCCCTTCCCTCTGCAAGTTCTCTATACATGCACACAGTGGGCACACAGTATACAATGCGTACTGCTCTAAGAGTTGTACTTGGCTTTTGGCCACCATAGGACTCAGGGAAACTGATCCACAGGAGAATCTCTCTCATCTGAAGCAAGGGTACGACTTACATTTGCACACAATATCTCTTGGTCACTTCCTACAAGTAAAAATATTTGGGAAGGAAAATAAAAACCAACATCAACTCATTAAATCCTCCCACAGGTCTATGAAGTAGAAAGGATAGATTGCTATTACATTTCACAGATTAAAAAAAAAAAAAACTGAGATTAAAAGAAGTTAAGTAATTATTCAAAGTGACTATGACCACATAGTCAATTTATTAGTTAGGCTTCCTGCAGGATAGAGGTCGCACACACACAAACTGGGTAACTGGGGAGAGTTTGATAAAGGAGCTATTTACAAAGTTGTGGGAAAGGTTTAGGAAAAATAACAAGGAAGTGCACTATATATTGAGGCTCAGAACCATTTCTATCTCTCAACCTGAAAGGGTGAGAGTGAGAGAACAGTTCCTAAACCCCATGAGTGGGTCATGTAATAGGCCACGTGGCCTTCAGTAAAAGGCCACAGCTAATTTATAGTTATCTGAACAGGAAGAAGGTAAAGGAACAAACACCCTGGCCCCACTTTCCTCCTGCTCTTCAGTATCTGCTGCCTTCTATTGGCTGAAGTCTGAGGAAAATAAATGAGTCTAAAGATGCAGCCCATCTAAATCAGTTTCCTGAGACACAGAGCACCTATTAGGGAGCAGAGCTGGAATTCAGCTCTTTCCATTATATGTTACTGTCTCAACACAAGTTCTAGTCTCTGTGGACCAGTTACAATTTTATAGTTCCCTTAAGGTGAAAAGACGTATCTATCACATTTAGTTCCCTCCTTAAACAAAGGATTATCAGTTGATTTTCAGGCTACAAATGAAAATAGCAATGATCACGATTAATATCTCTGAAGATAATAAAAGTAGTTTTGCTTCTAGATGGACAAAAATAATTGTTTCTTCTTTCTGATAGGAAGTATATGGCAGAGACTGATTGCTCAGTGATTTATTTGGAAATTACTTACTAGGCACTTATTTTAGACCCAATGCTGCATTAGATCTTTCAGGGAATGCAATGTATAAACCCAGCCCTTGAGAAGCTTAAAGTTAAAATGATACATATTATTGTCATGAAAGCTAAAAAAGCAAATCTGATTTCTATTTGATTTGTATCTACAATAGTTGTATCAGGGTATGTTAAGTCTTGTGCTAAATCAATTGTTCTGTGGCCTTGTAAACTTGGGGAAAATGGAAATTAAACAGTTTATATGCTGCAGGTCTTTTCAGGGCCTTAATTATGCTAATATACTTTGAAAGTCTCCAAAAGTATGTAGTATATTAAAAATTTATTTCCCAGAACACTTTCTCTCCATATGTGATGTCTATGAAGACTAGATTCTCCCCACCAAAAAAGTTTTTAATTTCTATGACCTCATGACAACTATTATTTTAAATTTTTGGTAGGTCTTCTAGTCACAGAAACTTCTGATTTTAGCTTTAGGTTATGTGTCCTCTAGGTTCTCTATCAGGTCATTTTGAACAAAACATGAAAGCTTAAATACAACAGAAGAAGTGCCATTTAAAGCGAGAATTTTAACTTCTAAATGTACATAATCATCCTTTGACTTATGGCCTATAACCCTAAATTTTTATTTCTCAAATTTCTTAAAGTAGAAAATATCTGTATATAATTTTAAGAGTTCAAGGAATCATGTTACTTTTATTATGTTCAACTTTCTTTATAAAAGCTAAGTGATTAGTAGTAAATGACTACAATCATTCTATAGTCATAAACATACAACTGCACAGACATGAATACACACACACACACACACACACATAATTTTTAGGATGTAGCCTGTTAATACTTTTCACTAGAATATGGATTTTTTTTTTTCTTTTCCTCTTTTCTTGACTTTCCTCTGGTTTTGCTCTGCAGCTCCATGAGGCTGACGTAGCTCTAGGCTAAGCAGCCCTGAGTACAGGGCTCTAACAGCACATACATTGCCCCAAAGGTACAAACCCACATGGACAGCTTTACTAAAAGCTAATGGAAAGAGTCAGAATCTGTTACTGTGAGGCCTTAGCCATTCATTAACTGAAAGCAACATTGTTAAGGTCTTTCAAAAAATGAATGGATGTGAAATGGTGTGAGGTGCTGAAATAAGACTGGACTTGAGGAGAAAGACAGAGTGTAGTCTCAAATCTGCCCCAGATTAGTTGCACAGCTTTTGGGAAGTCACTTTACAAGGCTGGGCAGAGACAAGAGGGCATGCTGGGCAGCCCTTTCCAATTAATCCTCTAGAAATCTCTGGTTCCATTTATTTAGAGGGGCAACTGAGTTCTGCTCGGGAGTAACTGAAGAGAGGGAGAATCACTGTTGTGACTGCCCAGTGTGCAGATCTGCCAGTCTTCTTTGAAATAAGGAGACTAGTCTCCGTAATGGAAAGTTTAGACGTCCTGAGTAGTTACTAACACCACTTGGTGGTCTTCATCTTTTCCTTTCCCCACTCCTAAGCATTACAGGCAATTTAGTGCTAATTTTTTTTTATATCCCTACTACAACCCAAAGAAAAGTTTTCATAGAATTTCTTTCATTTGTTAAGATTTTCAATAATATTTTAGTGCCCACATAACTTCTTAGCATCTTTTATGGATTAATGCTTCCAGATAATTGGTTATTTGGTGAGAATTTACTCAGTTTTTTCAAATTAAAGCCAATTTTCTTATTTTCCAGATACAAGAGTTAGATGAGATCAATAGTTACTAAATCTGAAAATCAGAATAATCTAAGGAGACATTTTTAAAAACGTAGGTGCTCTGCTTTCATTCTAGACAAACCAAATTAGATTTCAGAAGTATATCTATTCACATATATATACACACACACACACACACACACACACACACATATATATATATATATATATATATATATATATATATATATATAAAATTCATCCTTTAAATGACACCTCTGTTGTATTTAAGCTTTTATATTTTGTTCCAAAGGACCTTATAAAGACCCTGGAAGACATATAACCAAGTAATTTGTGATGGCTTCTTAGGTCTAAAGACTGAGACCCGGAAGTGAATGACATCAAATTGACTAGATAGTGAATAAATGCATTATTATGTTGCACAAGGAGATTTTATTTCTCAACAGAAACTTCATTACTGCTTTAAGAAATTCAAAGCAGTCATCATTACCCTTCTTTTACATAGGAGGACTCAGAAAGCTAGAGAAGGTAAGGGACTTGTGAAAGGCCATTAGCATTGGATGAGGATACAGAGCTCCTGATTTCTAGTGCAATGATCTTTAAATTATAACAATTCTTATCAGTGAAACAATACGGAAGAAGGGGGTTTTAAATGTCAGTATCAACTCATTAATGCTTTTCCCTTCCCTCAATTGTAGGCCAAGAGAAAAAATGACTTCTTCTGGGTATGCTGTAGTTTTCTTCTTTAAATGAGCCCATTAAAATTGTCCTCTCCTCTATCTGCCTAACTAGTCTCTCTCTTGGTTCTCAGTTGATGAAATAACATGCACTACTTAAGATTGATATTTCCTTTCTAACTATGCCTTGAAGGAGCGGATTAACTTTCTCAGCTTTTTCCCTAGCAGTAAACTCTAATTGGCTGACAGCTTGCTCAGACAAACACACAGCCCCTGAGGGCTTTTATGGTAAAAGAAAAGAAAACATGGTCACAGATCCACCCTTTCTCAATACATTTCTCCCACAAACTATAAAAATAGGACTTCCTCAAGAAACTGAAACAAAGATGTTTGCTACTGGCCAATAAAATTTGAAAATGACCCAATATCATTTATTTTTCTTGGAATGTTCTTTCTATTGTCTCATATAAGAATATATTTTCAACTTTGTAAATTCCAATGTATGACCATATATATAATGCCCTGATGAATTTCCCCAGCCAGAAACCTACAACTGTCTCAAAACTAACTTCTCATATCCTTCTTATGGGTTTGCCTTTATATTGCCAGTGTCTGCTGGAGACATTGCTAATCCTTTCTCAACTTCCACTATATTCCACTTATACCATGTAGGAACAATGGATTTTGACAAGAATTGACCCAATCCACTAATGCAGTCTCATGTGCATGGATGTTGATTGGTTCAGATAACTCAAGCCTGAACAGCTGTGGCATGACTTTCCCTAGCATAGAAGAATACGATAGGGTGGTTCAATCAGCCTAAAGTCCAATACTTTGTCCAGGAATTTGGCACTGGGAAATGCTAACTTTCTGAATAGTGTGGATTTCAGAAGCCTAAAATGCTGTAGCCATTTTACTATCACAAGTAAAGCCATCCTGCAGATTAAGCAAGCAGAATGGAAAGGGCAGAAAAAAAAAATTACATGGACATAGTGCCAGAGTTATTTCTTACTACAGTTTTTACTATGATAAAATGTATCAAAAATACCATTCAGATCTGGGATTTGTCATTTCTATTCTCTATTAAGCCAAGTCTCAAAAAGGATTTTAAGACTGATTACTAAGGAGATAGATGAAGAGGATGTTATAGGTTTCAGCAAGGTTTTTAGCAAAGTCTCTCATAAAACCTATACATCCTGTGGAAGAAGATAGTTTGAGGGAATATCATTGAAATGCAGAGATCTCCAGTCCTGTGTCACAGGACTCTGGGATATCCAAAATTATTGTAACTGGTTGGAGTCAAAAAAGCAAAAACATGATTAGCAAATTTGCAGATTTAGTAGACTACAT
The DNA here is from genome assembly GCF_003255815.1 of Theropithecus gelada. Classification (NCBI taxonomy): domain Eukaryota; kingdom Metazoa; phylum Chordata; class Mammalia; order Primates; family Cercopithecidae; genus Theropithecus; species Theropithecus gelada. Next base: position 110,454,005 of record NC_037668.1, read on the forward strand.
ATTATGTTTGGTGATTAAATCATAATTTATAAATATCTCTATAGTCTAGAATGAATAAAAAAGGTAAATTTGAACACACATATAGTAAAGTTTTGCATTTTAATGGTGTTTAAATAAGGATGGATGGGCATAGTAAACAATAATTCAATGAAAAATTCCTGTGGGTTTAGTTGACTACAAACTTCATATGAACCCATAGCGTGACATATCTATTTAAAAAGCTAAGACAATTTTAAAGCTGTATTTAACAGTAGTATAATGTCTACTCCAAGAAAATAAAGGCCAATTGTGCTTTTCTAGGGCTTAGTTAATATTTGGAGTTGCATATTCCATTTTGACATTTTATCAGTTAGGTCACTTAAGAAATAGTTACACATTGGAATTGCCAGAATTGTGAAGTGTCACATTAAAACTATTTAAAGTAACCAGGAGTTTTTAGTCTGGAAAAGTGAAGATTGGTGGATGCCAAAACAGCAATCTTCACACATTTATTCATTAATTCAATAAACAAATATGTTTTCAACAGTTACAAAATGACTAAAAATGTGAGAGGTACTGGAGATACAAACATGGAAAAAACTGAAGATACAGTTTAGTGAAGGACAAAGACACAAGAATGAGAAATTATAATACAGTGAGATGTCTACACTACCATAAAAGCATCAGTAATGGAGCCACTAAACTAGGGACACTGGCCCCTAATTTGAGTCTGGAAGAAGGAATAAGAGGTTCCCTAGGCAGAGAGAAAAGTATTTTAAGAAGATAAATAGCAAGTTTAAGGCAAAAAGATAAAAACCCCACATAGCCCTTTATGACCGGACCATTGAGAAAACTTGAGAGAAGAAGAGGGAACTTGAAAGAGAAGTAGAGACCACATTATTTAATTGAGATAATTTTATTGGGATGTATAAAATGGATCAGAATCCTAGGAGGATTTATTAGAGAGAATAAATGATTAAGAAGAAACAATTCAACTTTGAAAATAAGAAAAATGAGGAAGATACAACTCCATTAATAAAAATGTCATGATATTTTGGAAAGAATAGCCACACTAACAGAACAAAAAGAAGTCCCAGAAACATATTCAAGCATATATAAAAAGATGGTATATGAAAAAAGAAAAATTCCAAGTGTGGGATAAAACAGTAATTCAATAAATGAACAAAAGTTTCTGAGATAATTGGTTAAATGTTTGGGGAAAATTAAGTTAGGACTCAATGTTACATGTCCAAATAAATTCCAAATGATTCGACAATTTGAATATAAAAACATGAAATCTTAAAATAACTAAAAATATATATAAATAACTACTTCAGAGTAAGAAAGGTTTTTCTGAGCATAAACCCAAAAGAACAAAAAAAAAGACAGCGTAAAGGTTTATTTATTTGTATATGTTTGGTTTATTACAAAGAGGAGGAGGAGAAGTAGTAGAAGAATAAGAGGAAAATAAAAATAATCAGTAAGTGATATATGTTCTGCTTTCCATGCCACTACATTCATCTGCACTCAAATCCCTTTTTTTCATTTCTTAATAAAGTAAATTGCATCTTCATCCACCTAGTTACTCAAATCAAATACATACAAATTATCCTTGACTCTCCCCTTTTCCGTTTTTCCGTATACAAACTGTCAACAAATATTGTCCACTTTACCAGTGAAAATAGATTCCAAGTCCATTTCCATTCCTTCACTGTCCTCCATATCTCTATTTCTTCCCATTTATCTTGCCATCACCCTGATGCAAATGACCATCTCTCAGATTCCTGTATTGCTTCCTGAATAATTTTCCTGTTATCAATAGTTGGTGCTTTAAGATCCATTCTCCAGTAGCAACCAGAGTGGTTAAAATGCTACAGTCATGTTCATCATTCACTTACCTAATATTTATTGAGAACCTGTTATGTGCCAGGATTACACTGGGAGTTGCCAAAGAAGTCAATAAAACAACTAAAATTTATGCCTTCGTGGAACTGACGTTCTAGTAGGAGCAGAAGGTGAAGTAAGGCAATGAAAACATTAGTCAAGTCATATTTTGGAAGCTAAGAACTATGGAACAATATAAAACAGGAAAGGAGTGTAGGGACTATCTGGCTAGTCGTCTTCTGCAGATGTATGCTTGGTGCACTGCATAGAAGCATGGCAGAAGTGATGAAAGGGGTTGAAATCCCAGGGAGGTAATTTTTCTGATTCTTCTGTCCAGATGGGGCTCCTTTTTCAAACACATCTGCCCATAGTGAATATCTTTTTCTAATTTACTGAAAAGCACAGTTCATGGGCCATATAGATGTGTTTTTTGTTTGTTTGTTTGTTTTGTTTTGTTTTTGAGACGGAGTCTCACTCTGTCACCCAGGCTGGTGTGCAGTGGTGAGATCTCGGCTCACTGCAACCTCCGACTCCCGGGTTCAAGCAATTCTCCTGCCTCAACCTCCTGAGTAACTGGGACTACAGGCGCATGCCACAACTCCTGGCTAATTTTTGGTATTTTTAGTAGAGATGGGGTTTCACCATGTTAGTCAGAATGGTCTCAATCTCCTGACCTCATGATCCACCCACCTCGGCCTCCCAAAGTGCTGGGATTACAGGTGTGAGCCACCACACCTGGCCAATGGTTTTGTTTTAAGAGGATCACTGGATGACATGTTAAGAACAGAGTGCAAGGATGGAAGAAGGGGTGTAATTTATGAGATTATTATAAAATTCCAGATGAAAAGCTATGATTACTTGAACAGGACTACAGTGGTAGAATCTACGAGAAGTGGTCAGATTCTGGATATATTTTGAAGACGGAGGACATAGAAAATTTGCTGTTGGATTGCATATGGAAAATTCCAAATCTAATCACCTTCTTTTTGCCAGTAGAGCCATATTGAATTTGAGCTTTCCAACTCTTTAGACATAATCTCCATTCATTCTTCAAGATGCTCACAAAACTTCAAATACATAGCCTTTCTTTTTTGCCCTTATAGCATCCAAGCCCATTCTCAATCCAAGGCCTTGGAACTGGCTCATTTGCTGTTCTCTACAACAAACCCCTCTTCTCCCAGATCTTTCTATGGCTTATTCATTCTCATTAGTCAAGGAGTCCAAATGTCACCTTGCACAGGGATGCCATCTCTGACCATTCTATGTAAAATATCACTTGCAGACATTCACCACACATTTTACTGATTCATTATGTATACATAATTTATCACTGTAACTAATAAGTAATTACTTATTTATGTATTCTCAATTTTATTACAATGTAAGATCCATGGAATTAGAAACATTATCTTGACCTAAAATAGTGTCCAAGTAACAGTGGATGTTCAATAAACATTTGTTGCTTTAATTGGATTACCCCAGAGCATTCAGACATTTACTTTAGAACTCCCATTGTCTTTAATATGCTCGATTAAATCGAGCATATTAAAATTCTTCCCTTTTTGAAAGAACTTTAATGCTAGTAAAGGGGGTTTACATTGCACAAAGTTATAGAGAAGATGAAAGTTTCTTAGCTTCCCATACCCCATTCCCTCTAGAGGTGCCTAGGGTATATAAGTGGGGATAATAGTAGCTATTCATTTTCAGTTTTCAAATGCTGCACTCTTTACAATTAGTGTGGAAATTATCTTATATTGATAATGCTCAGTAATGTCAGAGATTATAAAAAATTAGGAAGATGAAGATAAAACAAACTTACATTAATCAGAGGTGATTATTCAGAATGAAGTATGTTAGTTCTAAATCAATAATATAATATTTTGCTATCACATACGGAACATCAATTATGTACATGAAGTGTACATAATTGTCTATTTATAAGTCCTGCCTAGGGGTAGTTTAATTCTATTGTCAAGCTGCTAGAAATTCAATTGATGCAGTGCAAATTAATGGTCAATGCTAATAATACAAAGTTTATGAGATTTAGATCCAAAACAGAGGCTGTTACAAATAACATTTCAATTATTAGTTCTCCTGGTGGTCTTTAATAAAAGAGATAAAATAGTTGTCATTCTAAAGCCCTGGTTAGGTTCAAATTCTCTTAATTTGCCTGTATCAAAGATGTTGCAGAAATTTATAGTATACTTCTTTATGTGAATATCTCAGTTATTTCAAATTCTTTTGTGTGCTAATTGACATGTAGGAAAGCAATTTCAAATAATAAGCCATTCTTCAGATAACCACAGTAAAGTAAAATCACAGTTTGAGTTTATTTATTTCTACTCTGTTCCCAAAGCAACATAGTCACATCGAGATTCCTAAAATCTTTACCTTAGAAAACGACGCCTGAGCCAACAGTGGCTAGAAATACAGGGTCAAACTGTTTTTTAGTAAACTCAGAAAAAAAGCCACTCAAAATACAGAGTCAAGGTGAACTTTGAAAGATTTCATTTGAATTCCTACAAATACTTAGCAAAGTCTGTATGAGTGAGCAAGGAGATAATGACATATAATCAACTGTGAAAGCTGAGAAAGATGGGAAACTGTGACAGAGAGAAACGGACTCATTCTGCAATCATCTAAATGTGGCCTTCCTTTCTGGGTGTTTCCATCCCACTATCCCAGTCTCTAACCCATATGTCACTGCAAGTGTCTTCTACCTTCTCTCTGCTACTCTTACCTTCTTAAAATCCATTCTCCTTCCTTAGGCCAAAAAAATCTGTTATGTTGAATCACATGAAATTGCCATCTAGACACCATCTTCTAAAAGAAACTTGTCTTAAAACCAAGGTTTGACTATCCTGGGCTTCCTTCTATATTAGCAGTCACCATATTCTGTTGGAATGACGTATTCACATCCCTCTCTCTCTCTCACCAAACTCAAGGGCAGGAGCTGTCCTATTCACGTAGTATCCCAATGCCTAGCAGAATGCCTGGACTAGAATGAATACTCAAAAACATCAGGTATGTTGAATTGATGTAGAATAAGTTTTAATTTTTAAAATTTATTATTTTTGTTTTGTTTTTCAAAATTTCCCAACAATGAGCATAGACATGGAGCTTGGGATTAGAATGCCCTCCAAATTTATATACACTTCTGGGAGAATGTTTTAAATATGACAGTCTTTTTAGCATAGAGTGGTCTAGTTCTACAAGCTTTATCAAATATGTATATTTTAGTATTATTAAAATACATTGGGCCAGGCGCAATAGCTCATGCCTGTAAGCCCAGCACTTTGGGAAACCAAGGCAGGCAGATGGTTTGAGCCCAGGAATTCGAGACCAGCCTCAACAACATGGGGAAACCCCAACTCCACAAAAAAAATAGAAAAATAATCAGGCATGGTGGCATCTGCCTGTGGTCCCAGCTACTTGGGAGGCTGAGGTGGTAGGATCACCTGAGTGTGAGCCCGGAACGTAGAGGCTGCAGTGAGCTGTTTTCATGCCGCTACACTCCAGCCTGGGCGACAGAATGAGGCACTGTCTTAAAAAAAAATGAGTTCCAAACTTTGTAAGATCTCACAACTGTCACTGCTTGTTCTTGTTCATTTCCAAAGTAGCTTCAGTATAGGATGTTTGCGTTTCATTTTCATTTCTATCATTACCCGAAGAGAATAGGGACTTTGTTAAAACTTATGACAATGAAAATACATATTATGAAAGGTCTTTTATTCTTAAAATCTAAAGACAGATAGAAGACTTAAAAGATAGGCTTTTGTGTTTACTTACACGATGATAATTGTGTGATTAAGACTGGGGCTCGAGCAGGATAAGAACGTCTTGAAAAGGAGGATCTTATTTTTCATAGACTACCATCCAACTCTAGTCTGGGTGACTTTTCTTCTGTTGCACACCTTCAGTTTCCCATTGAGTGTGGTATAATATCAGCTCCACTTTTCACAGAGGAGTACATGATTTTTGTGAGTCCCTAGAGCCAGCTATTGACTTGTAAGTCTCCATAAAGGTCTACAAAGCATCAGCTACTCTTGAACAAAAAGCATTGTACATCCAGTGTCCCTGGAGAATGACTGCATAAACAAACCTCTCCTGGAGATCAGCATGCAATTGAAATACAATTTGCACCTGGTGGCAAAAGTTGCGAAAAGTCAATACTTGATGAGGGAGAACTTTTTAAAATCCTTGAAACAGCAGAGTGGCTCAAGGCTATTTGTTGTATTTGCAATAAAAGTGTAATCCAGTGTAATATGCAGGTAGTTACCAACTAGAGAAAACCAGCTGTGATACTATTGAACAACATCCCTCTCTCCCACCAAATGAGCTGTTAAGAGAACAAATAGAAGTGGTAAAGGACTAATAAGAATTTTGGGAGAAAAATACTTCAGGAAAGGTTACACATTAGAGTTATACTAGAAGCTGTAACGATTACAGAAATCTTGGTGGTTCTACAGTGTACATTTCAGATACTTAATTCTAGGTTTGAGAGATGCCTGAAGAGGAAAAGCTGTCTGCTGAAAGAAACTTTGGTGGAGAAACACTAAGCCATACAAAACTTATTTATTTAAAAAAATTGGAAGCAAGCATGTTTGTTAAAAATACTGCATTTTGTGTTTTTATAAACCTTATGTTACTACCATCTGTAACACACTTTTCTGGAATCTAGCTGGTTTAATTTGGAGCTGATGTTAGTTCACTACATGAATTTTCACAGAGAACACTCTCTTATTTGTAGTTATGGTTTCTGGCTAATATATTATTATTCCATACAGAATAATAGAAAATATATATTGTTCCTTAAAATCTCCAGCACTTTCAGAAGTAGGGTTTGTTCAATGAGAGTCTAAAAGGATTGGAAATGATTAGATAGCTGAAAGAATAAAGAAAACCTACAGTCTTAAATTCATGTTAAATTTTTAACATTTATTTAAGAGACAGTGATTCAAAATGTTTTTAAAAAATTTTCTGCTTCCTCTGATGCTTATAATTTCTGTTTCTGAAATCTCAAGGCAATGAAGACACTTTTATTTTATCATTGAGAATACACAGCAGAGTCCTTTTAACCAGTTAAATTGGAAATTGTTTTTCTCTTAGCTAATTGATTACCGGCTAATATCTTCTTTAAATTTGACTTCTTTTTAAAAATTGTGTAAGATTTATTAAAATAAAAATTCAATATAGAACTTCTGGAATTGGGACATTATCTGATCCAGAAAATAATCAAAGAAGGTTCAAGATGTAGAACTCTAATAATTTAAGTATGGTTTCTCTGACAAAGGTAGAACAGTAGGGAAGTAGAGTTGATTTGGATATATAGATAATAAGTTCAACGTGGACATATTGAGTTTGAGATTTGGGTGGGATTTTCAAGTGTAAATATCTCAAAGGTATTTGAAACATGAACCTAGAAATGAGCCTAGAAAGCAGAAGTGACAATCTTAGTTCTACTTATTAGTATAAACATAAAAGTCAGAACCCTGAGGAGAAAAGAGCTCTCCTCTTCTCTGGGTAGAGAAGGTATGTGACATACACCTCTGTGTTGGGTAGAGATGTATGTGAAGGAAAGAAAAGCAAGATATTACGGCTGAATCTTACAGAATGTGCACAACTAAAAGATACTAAGAGGAAATAAAAGTATAAGAAATTTTAGAGACAGAAAAACTGGTGGCTGCTCTGAAAACCATTGATAAAAATATTTCAAGGAAAGGACAGCCATTATCAGCATCTAAAGGAGAAATCAGTGGAATGAAGGGAGAAAACAATTAGAGTAAATTAGAATTTGTTAATAATAATCAAGAATCTTTCAGTAAAATAGTGGGCGTTTTCCTTTCTTTCAAACAAAAATGACTGAGTAGATATTATGAATTTGTTAACAGCAGATGTCTTCTGTAGAAAATACACAGAGAGGAAAAAAATGTCACTTGCTATAATTTCTGCCGTTTCTTGTTAGAAAAAAATGTATTTTTTGATATTTATTGGTAAATCATTTGTAACATAAGTCTCATCTTGACTGGTTTTACTTTAAAAGACAAGCATAACTATCTGGTTCAAATGTTATTTGAAACTAAGATACAATTTTTAAAACATTTTTAATTCAAACAAATGAAAGTAAGTGATAAAATTGGTAACACTAGTACATAGACATAACTTTATGAGCTGAATTTGTCCAGTCTTTGAGAGGAGTAATTTAATTTAATATTTTGTGTGAAAAAGTAATGAACACGTTGTTGAATTTATATTTTTAAAAAAGAAAAGAATTCATGGCTTCAGATAATATGACTAAACTTTTTAAAATGAGACCAAGTGATGACATTTGATAGAAGAAATATATTTTCTTCTAAAAATGTCAATTTTCCATTAGCTTCTTTTCATGTCATATTGGCTTTTATATCATTGTTAATCATTTTTAACTCATGAAAAGTACCTGGTGCTAACATTTTAAAAACTCTAGCTTTAAAAAGAAATAAGACATCTTAACATTAGTTCTGATTTCTTGAGACTAAAAGATGCAGTAGAAATGATTTTTTTCACATCTCCCTTGCATACATTTTTCCAAAGAAACTGTAAGTAATCCATATTTCAGTTAGTGCTTTATAATGTAGTTTAGTATGTATGTCTTATTCTAATATTTTAACTTTTGAAAGCCCTGAGCCTGTTCTTCCTGTATAATGTTCTGCAAAGGTATCAATAATTTTCAAAGAACTACTCAGAAATTGGATTTTATGTTAATTGATGCATACTTCAATCATTCCACTTGACTACAGGCCCCTTGAGAAATGCTGTATCTTTCATTTCTATATGCTCAAAGGCATACCAATGCTTGGGTGGAATATAATAAAGGATCAATTAATAGTTGCTGAGCAAATCAATGGATCACACACACACACACACATATATGGGAAGTGTTTGTAAGTGTGTATATATAGATATCCTATGAATATTTCTATGGCTATAACTCAGTGTTACATGAGGATTTTTATTAAATGTTAATTCAATTTAATTAAACAATCTAATTAAAAAGTATCACATAACACCACTTTCCCTTCTTAACTCTCAAACCAAATCCCCCTACTTTTACCCCACAACACAATATACTTTCTTCATTTAATTTTCAATCCTTATTGTGCTTATTCGATATTCCAGTTAGTTTATTTAATTCAACATATCTGGAGTAATTTGTAAATATTGACTATAATCTTTATTGAACTCTGAAGATATTCCAACACCCAAATACAGTGAAGCATGAACAAGGGATTAGCCAGAGTAACTTAGGTTGGGATCGCTGATCTGCTAGAAAGTAGGTTTTACCCCCTTGATCCTCAGTCTCTTCAACTGCATACATGAGATTATATGTGTTCTTCTCAAACTCCATTATTATATCAAGATTGAAGATAATAAGGGTAAAATTATCAGTAGAGACTTTGCTATAAGCTTAAGAAAAACTGAATTTAACTACACCCTATCTATATTTTACAAGCCTGACTTTTACTTTGTTCTTTAAGTGGAAAAGTTTTGGATGCAATATCTTCTGAAATATTCTTAATAATTTAGCCAGCATGTATTTGATAAATGACTTATGTTTCTAATACTAATTATGGCCAGAGGCAATGTTATGGATGATTGTTTCAGATTTGAAAACAAATCATATAATATGTAACCTCCAAATAGGTTTATCTTTTCAAAAAGAATAAATGACTTTTAAAGTTCTATTGGTTTGCTTGTCTTGGAATGCATAGATTTATATTTGTTCTTGTCTTTCTAAATAGAGGTCTTATAATACAAGTTAGCATCATGTTCAGAAAGAATTGTAAGTATCATATGGCTGTCTAGCGCTTTCAACTTTCTTAAATACGTTTTCACGCTTATTAACTCATTTCATTTTCCCAAAAAGGAACGAGAAGTAAATAGAACAAATATTACTTTTGTTGTTTGTGTGATGGGGAGAAGTAAACATACTGCATATGAATAATTGCTCAGAGCAAAGCAGGAAGTGGGGCATCTTTTGATCTGCAGACCTTCAGTCTTGGATCCTCAGCACTACTTCCAGCTGAAATCAGCCTGGGTTTTAGAATAAGTTTTCTTACAGAAGTGGTGCAGTTGAAGTGTACAGAGAAAATAACGTAAGAGTTGAAGAACATGAGACCTTGGGGGAATTTCCACAAACAAGGGAAGTCCAATAGTTATCGAGGAGGCACCAAAGGTTATTATGCCAGGGACCATGATATATGAAGCTACTCATTTTTATACATACACAAGAAAAGTCTGGGAATTTTCTTGGTGACAATATTGGTGGACTAGATATTTGTATGTGACTAATCTGTCTTCAAATAGTGGTTTCACCATAAGAGATGTACTTTCTCTTTTGAATAGCTATAAATATACTATTATCCTTATATTAAAGGATACATTATTGTGCACTTCAAAATATGTTAAAAGGATAGATCTTATGTTAAGTGTTCTTATTGCCTCTGTCTGCAACACAAAATACAAACAAAAAAACAAGAGGACAGTTTTGGATGTGGTGAATATATTTAGTACCTTCATTGTGGTACATGGCTCTAAGCTCATCAAAATATTGCATTAAATATGTGCAATTTGTCTTGTGTAAATGATGCTTTACTAAAACTTTAAAAAGAACATTACTGTCATAAAATTTTTCAGAAGAAAATATCAAGCATGTTTATCCAGAGTATTCTCTGCTTTGCTCTACAAAAATAATACAACCAGCTTAACCAAAGTTGACAGCAGCACAGTGGGTCTTGGCTATCCAAAAGTTTAGAGCTGGCTATTGAATCAGTTCCTGGAGGTTGCTTATGTAAAGCTCATTGCAACAGCAGCCCATGAACTTTACACCTCATTGTGCAAAAGTCTATTTGGAAATGTTAAGCCTTTGGCAAGGACATAGGATCTATAAATCATCCTTGCATGGTTTAGAAATTCTTGTACATGAACAGAACCAATAACAACACTGTGTGCCATAGTTTCAGCATCAAGACTGCATTCCATTAAAGGAAATTGCCATGTCCAGATCCTGCAGGGACCAATATTTAAGTCTCTATCAAATAAAATAGAATGTTGACAGTTTCAACAATTTTACTGTGAAAATATCTGGGATGAAGAATGAGCAATTAACATCATCAAAATTAGAAAAGAGATTCTGACCTAGTAGTATTTTCCTTTTTCATCACTGTGATCAACGGAATTGGCTTTTCAATGTTTATAAATGTCTATGTTACATGTTGTGACAAATATCTACCTTTCATATATCACCATCTGGAGGGGTGAAAAAAAAACATGGACTTTGGCACATATATTGGCGTTTTGATCATGGCTTTATGTCACCATTTATTCAGGACAGACTTGCTGAGCACTTACTATTAGTCAGGCACTGTTCCAGCTATCAAAATTACAAGGATGAGCACTGAGACACTGTTTAGTGAGGAAGATATACATTAAACAAAATAATTCCACAAATAATTTATAATTTAAATATGAGTAATGATTTCAAGGACAGGCAACTATAAAGAGACCTAAGATAGACACAATTCTGGGGGATGGAGGCAAGGGTTGCCTGATAAATTTCAGAATGTCCAGTAACACCTGAAATCACAATTGTTAACAAATGATTTTTAGTGTAAATATGTTCAGAATACTGCATGGGAAATGCTTTTACTAAATAAAATATATATACACACACACATATATACACGCACACACATACACATTTATACATATAAGTGAAAATATATTTATATCTTTTTCCCTAAATGTACCAGTGCCAGGTAGGGAGTGCTGATCTTTAGTCCTAAGGAGTGTCAGGAAAGGCCTCCCTGAGGAAGAAACATTTAAACCGACACACCCTAAGGCATGAATGGCAAGTAGAACATAAAGAAGGAAGAGAAAATAATATTCCAAATATATGAAGTTTTGGATTAAAAAATTGTAAATATACAGAATGACTCATTGTTTTTCAGAGGCAGAGAGAAGACTGGGCATGGACGCTTAGTGTGTTAGAGGGCAAAGCCAGTAGAAAGTGGACTGCTAAGGCCCGCACCGCTCCGTCATCCGGGGCTTTTCATACCTTACGCTGACCCACCTGACTTCTCTGATCCTCAGTTTCCACATATGGATGCTAAGACAATACATTCCTCCAAGGCAGATTTGGAAAATTAACTTGAGAAATGTAAGCGTAAGACTGGGTATAGAACCCTAGCTGACTCTTTTCTCTTTCTTGCTGTAACTCACCTGACTACCTTTGGAGGTTTTTGTATGGTTTTGTGAGAGATATTTTCCACTCACTTTAATTTTTCCCCAACTTAAGGAGTGACATTTAAAGATATCCTCTCCTTTGTATTTTAGTTGCATGGTGTGTTACTGCATTAAATCTAAACTTAAGAATAATTTTGCCAGTGGGCATCTACATATCTTGGAAGTGATTATTTCTCGGTTCTCCACTTTCTTTCAAGGAAATATCGCATTCACTGATAATACAAGACCCAAATCGCTTTCTCCTCTTTTTCTGTCATACTGAGACTTTTAAATGCATTCTTTTGCAAGGGTTATTTGGGAGACCACCTTGAAATGCTTTCTATGGTTTTAAGCTAGAACGGGATCATACTGGGGGGGAAAATCGCCTTTCCTGATAGCCTGGCTTCCTCCCCTCAACTGCTGGCCACCCCAGAGACAACTTCTGTCTAGTGCTCTGACATGCTGATATTGAGTGAGTAAGTCGGCCTGGGAGTGGCAGCACCGGGCCAGAACTCTCAGTGATGAATGTCAGCACAGCGGCCGCAGTCTTTCTGCCAGACAGGAGGCTAACAGGCAAACGGCAGGGAGTTCACAAGCTTGGAGGGGCTTGTTAGACAGAGTTCAAAATTCTGGTGAACATCTCTCTGCCACTCCACAGAACAGCTGCAGCCTCAACAGTGGGAGTCTTCGCGCTGATTTTTCAAAAAGCTCCCCCTCAAGAATGTAGTGTCATAGTACACTGTTAAATGTCCTAAATTATAATATATTGTTATCCATCACACTCTTCCCTCACCATTTGCTGCAAAGTTGCTAATTTGGCTAGAGATGATTTCACTTATCAGAATGAATTTTCTCTCATTTTCTTCTTTCTGAGAATTTGTCAGCTTTCTGCTTGCAGAACTTCTGTGCGAAACTCAAACACAGTCCTTGCTTTAGCCCAACTTAGGTATTAGTCACTTTAAATTATTTCATACTGAGAAGTAAGTGATGTCTTGAGAAAACAGATTCTAAAAATGTAGTTTATATGCAAGCGATCTACTTATAAAAATATTTCATCCATTGAATATTAAGATTTTCTTATTCAACTGTTAAATTTTGAGAATCTCACAGTGTCTGTTGCAGGCACTGGTGCTAAAACAGTGAACAAGACAAATTCCTTGCCTTTCTATAGCTTGCATTCTACTAGAGACAAACCTTAAGCCTGCAAATAAACAAGACAAATAATTTCAGGTAGTCATAGATGCTATAAATTAAAATAAAAGCAAAATATATGCTATGGTGTGAATGTGTCTCCCAAAATTCATGTGTTGGAAACTTGATCCCCAATGAGACAGTGTTAGGAGGTGGGGCCTGTTGGGAGGTGTTTGGGTCATGGGGGCTCTGCCCTAATGAATAGATTAATGTCATCATAGAAAGAGCTTGAGAGAGTGGGTTTGTACTCTTGCCCTTCTGCTACTCACCATGCGACGACATTGCAAGGATGTCTTTGCCAGATGCTGGCACCTTAATCGTGGACTTTCCAGGCTCCAGAATAGTGAGAAAATAAATTTCCATTTATTATAAATTACCTAGTCCCAGGTATTCTGTTATAGCAGCATAAACCAGACTGAGGCAATAAGGAAACCCTGTTGGGGAAGTGGAGAGGGCAGTGTTTCTGATAGGGTAGTCAGGGAGAGGGGCCAAGGGTTCAACACTGGGACTGAGCTCTGAAGGCAAGGATATGCCAGTGGCACCTACAAGTTTGGGATGTTTGAAAGATTAACATGAGGAATGTACATATAAGAACGGGCGCAGGCCGCGCCTGGTGGCTCACGGCTGTAATCCCAGCACTTTGGGAGGCCGAAGCGGATGGATCACTTGAGGTCAGGAGTTTAAGACCAGCCTGGCCAACATAGTGAAACCCTTTCTCTACCAAAAATACAAAAAATTAGCCAGGTGTTGTGGTGCACACCTGTAATCTCAGGTACTCAGGAGGCTGAGGCGTGAGAATTGCTTGAACCCAGGGAACGGAGGTTGCAGTGAGCTGAAATCATGCCACTGCACTCCAACCTGGGCAACAGAGAGAGTTCTGTAAAACAAACAAACAAACAAAAAAAAAAAGTGGGTGCAGAGCTGACACCAAAGAAACATTTGTTGATTTTTTTTTCTCATAATGTTCATGCTAGTTATGTAAGGGTGAAGAGGATTCTAGGCACAAAGACAGCAGATATAAGCTTTTAAGCAGTGGTACAATTTGGGTTCTCCAGGAACCAGTCTCTGAGAAAGAAATTAGTGTGCAAAAATTGCATTAGTGAGTACTATTAAGAAGCCTGTAGAAGAGAGGAGAGGGATGCAGGTGTGAGCAGAGGGAGAAGTCAGGCCATGATGAAGCCTCAATGGGAAATTCAGCTGACCTCTCTGAAGGGAGATCTAAAGGAGCAATGAACCTTCAGAGCTGTTGTGCATTAGGGGACGAGGGCTAGGCCTTTATTTCCTCCTGTAGGTCAGTCATTTGATGCAGGTAACCCAATAAAGAGAATGTGACCCTTTTGGACAAGGCAGCTCTCTTCAGCCTAGAGAATTCACTAAGAGCCGAGCACAGGGAAATAATTCTCCATGGACCTCTCACCTTTCTGGATGAGCAGAGTACAACACAGAGTCTACTCAGAGGTTTAAGCAATTAAATATCATTTTGGGAACTTCTAGATTACTTTTGATCAGACATTCAAATTTGACTTATGCTAACTAAGATTTTGTTTCCTTCCTTGGTTATAATAATGGGAAGATTTTGAGGTGCCAAATGTGAACCATGTATAAATGCAGTATTAATTCAACCAAACAAATATTTTTTGAAATGTTTGTATGTGTTTTTCTCAAAGAGCTTAAAAACCACTAAAAGAAGCAGATACAGAGCCAACTCGCTATGATCTATAATACAAGATCAAGTGAAGGCAAGATGAAGTAGTAAATAACAACAAAATATTCCAAAATTCAAAGTATAGAATATATCTTTAAATGAAAGATAGTGTAACTAAATAGAGAAAATGTTAAAATGTGGAAGACATCCTTTATGTAGAATCTTGATGCATTGGAATGGGGGAAATCTTTTAAGCTGAGTCCAACAGGTGAGCCAGCCTGAAGGCGTAGAATGATTGATGGTCAGTAGGCTGGATGGCTGGAGAGAAAGGCTGTGGAGGGATATATTGAGAGGCAGGATGGAAAAGATAATTAATACTTGGAATGTTGCAGGTGTTGAATCCCCTACTAAAAAATTCAGACTTGATTTTTTTTAGAGTAGTGTCTCAAAATGTGGCTCATGGGATGCCTGCATTAAGACCATATGGGATGCTTGTTAAAAATTCAGATTCCCATACTCCATCCTACACTTTCTGAATCAGAATTTCTGGGGCTAGTTCCCTAAAGTCTGTAGGTTTTACAAGCTTCCTACTACAACTAGAAAATCTCTGCTCTGTACAATGAGAAACTACGGAAAACTCAGTTCTCTGCCTCTCTCTCTATAGCATTTGCATGGGATTCCAGGAATTAGGGCCCCAAAGTGTTTCATTTGAAACAATAAGTTAGCAATTTAATATGCTTATCTTCCATTTGCCCATTTCCACTGATGTATAACATTCCAATACTTTTCTCTCCTTTCCAAAAAATTACTTACTTTTATGAGACGCTCAGAAATTGTTGTCAGTCCTGTAGTTACTATTCTCTAGTCTTAGTGGAGCACTTTCCAGTCTTCCAATCATAAGAATTATTTTACAGTAGAATAAAAGAGGCATCCTCGGGGCCCTTGGAGACTGTTTTCTGAGTTGCAGTCATAGCAGGGAGTTGATTTTTTTGTTTATGATCTGTAAATTTCCTCCCAAATGTCTGATAGGTTTCAGCTCCCTTAGCATCCAGTCTAATCTTGTATTTTTCACTTACAAGTCTGCCCAACAATTTAAAATTTTTTCCAAGGAACTGTTTTTCCTTTTTTCCCTCATAAGTACTTGTTTTTCACCTGCTTCATTTCATAAATCTCTTGTTAATATTTTCTTTTATCTTGGTCTTCTTTTCTTTAGGATAAGAAGGACTGTGCATGCTAACAGAGAAGTGATGCATTTTATAAAGCATATCAGATTCCTCACCATCCTCATTTATTAACAGTAGAATTATCATAGTAGTAAAGCGTATAGTATAAATAACAGTTCCTCTCTTTTCTCCATTTTCCTCTCCCAAGTCATATCTATTTTTACATCTATTCTCATATTTTGTTTCCTTAGATTTCCTCTATGGGAGGAGAATAAGTTAATACTCTTCTTTAGCAAAAACATCAAACATGGATACTAATGTGGTTAAGGAATTTTCCCCAAAGCCATGCAATAAGGGGTTGGGTGAAAAAAAGAAGTCACACTTTCTCTGGCTGTTAAAGTGTGGGGAGATCAAAATTAACAAGTTATTCTTTACAGCCTGTCTGTGATCTGCTCAAGGAAGTTCCACCTGTGGCACCTCCAAGATGCAAAATCAAGAAAAGGGAGATCAGAAGTGGGAATAAAAGATTCTAAATATGGATAAAAAATGTGAGAGGAAATTTATCAGAATTTGTTTTGGAAATTTACAGTGGAGAAGAAACTGATCTTCTATAACTGTGTTGGATATGGATGGAGAGAAGCATTAGTATTTTAAAAGTATGGTTATGGGCTAGCTTTCCCCTTTGTAGTGTGTCAAATACCATTAAAACACTTTGAAAAAAAGTGGTTAATGGAGCTGAATGTATTTGATAGTAATTCTGCTCTGAGGCTGGATCACATGGATTTCTGAATTCATAGTTGTTCCAAGCGAAGTCAACAAGCCAGTTGTAAGTGAACAGTCTTCACTTGTTACAAAGTGAAGGGAATGTCTGCATTAATATCCCTAGAAGAGGGAGAGAATTGGTTCATCACTGATACATGAGGAATGAGTTTTCCCCAAAAAAACTGCCGTAGTGTAGGCCCAGACTACAATGCAAGAACTGAAGCCACCTGGGCAAGCCAGTTGTACTGGAGGCAGTGAGGATGAGACCCAATGGCTAGAGGTAGGGGTGCAGTCATCAACAGTACTAACAGTAGCAGTATGTACTGTCTGCCTGAAATATGAGATGTCTCCTAGATATAGAAGAATAAGGGAGTGCTGTGGCAAGCTGGTGAGAAGTGACCGGGTCAGGATTCTAGCTGTTATATTGTTGGAAAGTTAACCGTAGAGTCGTTGGTTCTGTTGCCACAGTGGATACTCATTACAAGCCCTCAGTTGTAGTTTCCCAGGCGTTATCTATGATACAACATGATGGCTATCATATAATTTATGATATACATGATATAACAATCTATACTGCCAAATAAAACAAACTTCTGTGTTTTTCTGGCATCTTTCTGGCAGCATTATTTCTCTGTCCCCTTTGATAGTCGAATTTCTAGGAAGTAGTCTCTATGGTGTTGACTTGGCTTCTTCAACTTCCTTGATTCATCTCTTCCCCTCATCTATACCCAAACTCCCCAGCAAGTGCTGGCGTTTTTGTCACCAGGCTCCATGTGAAATATGTTCACCTCTTTTTGTCTGTACCACAGTTTTCTCTGACATGGTCTACTGCAGAGATTCAGATTGCTTTTTTGGTAAACAATTTATGTGCCCACATAGGGCGATTACAGGGAGAAAACTAGTAGTGGCTGGAGAATGTAAGTGCCAGTTCCCTTGACGGTTGTGTATGTCATTGGAAAATCATGAAAATGTAATTCTAGCTTTATATGTCAGTCTTACAAGCTTCATTAATATGGACCTGTCTTTGAGAGGTTTACCCATTCCTAGTATACTGAAGAGGAATAAAAAGACTTCTAAGTCTGAAGGATTGAGGAGGTGACCTAGGCATATGGTGATGTCACTGAGACACTATCAGTGGGATAATTTGTGGGCAACTACTCAGTCTTACTCAGGGCAATGCTGTCTATTTGTTTTCTGTTTTAAGTTTTACAGTTACCACTGTCTCTTCATCCTCTATTTTACTTATTTGACCAGGTAATTTTGCATCACTTAATTGCTTCTCTGTATTTACTTCAAAGAACTTCTGAAAATCACTTCCTTCTTTACAAAGATAATTGGTTGAATTTCAATAATAGTAAGATGTTATTACACAGGATCTGTGTTATATTTAATAGTTTTGAATTTGCCCATATCTGATTTAGTGATCCTGATAATTGACTGAGTTCCAGTGAAAACCATATCTTTATCTGAACTTAATATTCCTTAATATTGTGAAGGAACCAATCATTTGTAATGGCTATTACTCCTATCAAGTCTCTACAGATTTTCAAATCGATATGGAGATGTTCATCAACCATCAACACAATCTCATTATCCTTGTATTACTTTATAGTAGTTTTTCTGCCTTTATTTTTATTTTATTTGAATTTGCCTTCCTTAATCTGGTTACTTCATATGATATACTAAGAATTTCTTAAAACCATTCTGATTTTATTTAGTCATTGCATTTTGAAAACATGTTGGTATTTGTTGTATCCAATGAAAAAATGCTGCTTTTCTTACATTACACAACTACATCTGTGGATTTCTTAGCATTCCTTTCAAATGTTTTTTTAATGTAGTATTGTACAGCAAAATAAAAATAAAAAAACTTGATGACTTGCCCCAGTTTAGTTTTAACCATTTCACTTATTCTTGATGTACAACATAATGTATGTGACTGAACATTTTTTTTTTCTGTGTTGTTCTACAGTATTGGTTTATTTAGATGTTTGACAAAACTCCTAATTAAACTAAATTGAATTAACATAGTTTAAAATTAGTTTAACTCATTGAATTTATTGTGTATATGTATCTTATATGATATGGAGTAAAGCCATACTCCATAGAGCCATTGCACTAAGGAAACATAGCTTAAGAGAGAATTCTGGGCATGTGCAATCATTAACTTTTGAATTTCTTTCCCTCTTAGAATATTTTAAAAGAATTATCTCAATAATGTCAACCATCTAAACTGACTGTAAGATTTATATTATCTAGCCTATTTACATATGGAAACCTTCTATATATAAATGCTATTCTTCTGCTATCACCTCTTATATTACTGAAGTAATACTATAATAGTACCTTTGATTTATGCAGCACAGTATCTCTAAGGAGTTAGAACTACTTTATATTATCTTATTAATTCTTTTAACATTGCTATGAAGTATGGAATGAAATGAGTGGCATTTATCGTCATCTTCATTTTATAGTTAAAGAAGCCAGATGAAAGAGGTGACTTAGCTTTTCTCAAATTAAAAATTTCACTGGTTGGAAGACAGAGGAAAGAACATTGAGCACCAAATTTCTGAATCTTTAACCAGCTTGTGAGTTACAGCTGTGTGAAAGTCACTAGATGTTGTTCTAAGTGTGTAAATGTAATAAAAATAATATATTTTATATCATATAGGAAGTATGTGTGTATATATTTCATTTTATTCTATTCTAAACGTCACAAAAGCGATCATGTCCAGGAAGCTTTTTATCACTGTTATGAATAACCAGGATTTTATATAAATGTGTATGTGTGTGTGTTTGTGTGTGTGTGTGTGTGTGTGTATTTCCCTCACTTAACATCTTTAAGTTTTTGAAAACTCTGTCCCTCAATAAAAGGCCACTGAAATTTTTTTTTAATTAAAAAAAATTCTGTAGAGATGAGGTCTCACTATCTTCACCAGGTTGGTCTCCAACTCCTGGCCTCAAGTGATTCTCCCCCCTCACCCTCCCAAAGTTCTGGGTTTACAGGCATAAGCCAGAGTCCTGCCCACCAGTACATTCTTTAAAAATTACTCATTTAATGAGGAAAATTATGGTGTATTCACCATACACCATAATTAGGCACAAAATACCCAATTTTTACAGATAGAAAATATGTCAATTGAACAATTAAAACAAATAATAACAAAATTTGAAAGTACATTCCTTCCATTCATACAACATAGTGATGGTTAATTATAATTTTTCTTTTTTCAGCAGTATCTTCAGCCACAATTATTTCAACTTTATGGGGCCCATAGTTATGTGCTTCAAAATAAAATCATAGCACAGATAAATATTTTTAGGTGAAACTAAAAATAAGACTGTGTAAGATAAAACTTTGAAACATTAAAACAGCACACACACAGTAACTAACCATAAAATAGACTAAGCAATATAGTATGAGTTCATCCAAAGATAATACATTATTCAAATATATTTTCCTTTAACTGAAAATTGCTCTTTCTGGTAAATTGGTGAATGTGTCTTTGACCTCAAATGTCAAGTCATCAGTTTTTATAACATGTTTATTCTGTGTGTATGTGTGTAAAAAGTTACAGCATCCAAAATGGGTAATTTGAAAGGCCATTATATTGAAAAGTTATCACTTGAATGGTCATTTTGTGAGGTTACATCATATCTGGACCAGTGGCGACTGTTATTTTAATAAACTCAGAAATCAAATTCTTCTTAGTTGATTAAGGTGGAATTCTAGGAGAAGAAAAAAAGCTGTATTCTGTGGCATGAATCCTGGCTGTATTTTTTAGAAGAAGCAGGGAAGACTTAAAATGCAAAAGGTCCCATGTATAAGTAGAAAGCGATTCAGCTAGGATGGTCCTAGTTGGAAAGGCAAACCGTTGAACACAGTTTGATTATAAGTGTTCATTTATTCTGCTAAGTTATTAAAAGTCATCATTCTAAGCTAGAAATAATCAGCTTTGATTGACCCAATTTCCAAAGTTGAAAACTGATATTCTCAGTAAATAAATGTGTTCTCCAAATTTATGGAAGAGAATATGATCCACAAATCCAATCATTTTTCAATGTAAGAAAGGACTTCTAGGCCAGGTGTGGTGACTCTCGCCTATAATCTCAGCACTTTGGGAGGCCGAGGCGGGCAGATCCCAAGGTCAGAAGATCAAGACCATCCTGGCTAACATGTTGAAACCTCGTCTTTACTAAAACTATAAAAAAATTAGCCGGGCGTGGTGTCACGCGCCTGTAATCTCAGCTACTCGGGAGGCTGAGTCAGGGGAATCACTTGAACCCAGGAGGCGGAGTTTGCAGTGAACCGAGATTGCACCACTGCACTACAGCCTGGCGACAGAGTGAGACCCTGTCTCAAAAAACAAACAAACGAAACCGAAAGGGCTTCTAGTTTTCCTTAGCAGGTAGGAATTAAATGTTCTGTATATATGTTAAGTCTGTTCCAAGGTATAGTTTAAATCCATTGTTTCTTTGTTGACTTCTGTCTTGATGAACTGTCTAGTGCTGTCAGTAGAGTATTGAAGTTCCCCACTATCATTGTGTTGCTATCTCATTTCTTAGGTGTATTAGTAATTGTTTTATAAATTTGGGAGCTCCAGTGTTAGGTACATTCATGTTTAGGATTGTGATATTTTCCTGTTGGACAAGACCTTTTACCATTATGTAATGTCCTCTTTGTCTCTTTTAATTGTTGTTGCTTTAATGTTTGGTTTGTCTGATATAAGAATAGTTACTCCTGCTCACTTTTGGTGTCCATTTGCATGAAATGCATTTTTTAAAGAACTAAAAGTAGAACTATCATTTGATCCAGCACTCCCACTACTGGGTATCTACCCAGAGGAAAAGAAATCGTTATACGAAAAAGATACTCGCATAAGCATGTTTATAGTAGCACAATTCACAATTGCAAAATCGTGGAACCAACCCAAATGCCCATCAATTGAGTGGATAAAGAAACTGTGATATATAGGTATCATATATATATATCATATATATGTATATAATATATATCACATTAACAGCATTTGCAGCACCCTGGATGAGATTGGAGACTATTATTCTAAGTGAAGTAACTCAGGAATGGACAACCAAACATCCCATGTTCTCACTGATATGTGGGAGCTAAGCTATGAGGACTCAAAGGCATAAGAATGCTACAGTGGACACTGGGGACTTGGGGGCAAGAGTGGGAGGGGAGTGAGGGATAAAAGACTACACGTATGGTGCAGTGTATACTGCTTGGGTGATGGGTACACCAGAATCTCACAAATCACCACTAAAGAACCGACTCATGTAACCAAATACCTTCTGTACCCCAATAACTTCTGGAAATTTTTTTTAAATTTAGTTACTCAACTGCCCCACAATTTTTGTTTAGAGTAATTGTGAGGTGAAATGACCTACTGCTGGAAAGCTTTGCATGGGTACAGCTATTCACATTAATTGGAGGACTCCAAGATATTTTTATTTCTGAATTCATCTACAGGATAAACATGGACCTTAACTAGACACATTACATTTTTATTTTATTTAAATAGAAGTCAACAAACTTTCTTCCAAATTGCCAGGCAATCTGAATCAATTGAAGATAAGTACAATTTTTATCTTTAAAATATGTTATGGCCTTCTTGTGTTTTAGCTTCATCTTACTTTAACTATAAAACAGCATTTATATACAGATGTTTTATTTTTCTGAAAAAATGCAAAGATTCTACTATAAATGCCTCTCAATTAACAGTAAGTTTAATTATATGAAATTATTAGAACTTTTATGTTTATATTAAATGTATTAAATTTTGACTTTATAATAAACATTAATATTCAATATATAGTCCAAATAATAAAGAGATTAATTTCTTTCTTTTTCGGAGAAGTTTAATTATGCATTTCTTTTATTTTTTTTCTTCAACTTTTATTTTAAGTTCCAGGGTACATGTGTAAGATGTGCAGGTTTGTTACATAGGTAAACATGTGCCATGGTGGTTTGCAGCACAGATCAACCCATCACCTAGGTATTAAGTCTAGCATTCATTAGCTATTCTTCCTGATGCCCTTTGCCCCCCACCCCACCTCCTCTGACAGGTCCCAGTGTGTGTTGTTGTTCTCCGTGTGTCCATGTGTTTTCATTGTTCAGCCCCCACTTACAAGGGAGAGCATGCAGTGTTTGGTTTTCTGTCCCTGTGCTACATTGCTGAGCATAACGGCTTCCAGTTCCTTCCATGTCCCTGCAAAGGACATAATCTCATTCCCTTTTATGGCTGTATAGTATTTCATGGTGTATATGTACCACATTTTGTTTATCCATTTTACCATTGATTGGCATTTGGGTTTATTCTATGTATTTACTGTTGTGAATAGTGCTTTGATAAACATACACGTGCATGTATCTTTATAATAATGATTTATAGTCCCTTTGGGTATATACCCAGTAATAAGATTGCTGGAATATCAATGAAATATTAAATTATATTTCTGCTTCTAGATCTTTGAGGAATTGCCACGTTATCTGCCACAATGGTTGAGCTGATTTACACTTCCACCAACAGTGTAAAAGTGTTCCTTTTTCTGTGCAACCTTGCCAACCAACCTCTGTTGTTCATTCACTTCTTAATAAGGGTCATTCTGACTGGTGTGAAACGGTATCTCATTGTCATTTTTCGTTTTGATGTGCATTTATTTAATCATCAGTAATGCTGAGCTTTTTTCATATGTTTGTTGGCAACATGAATGTCTTCTTTAAAGAAGTATCTGTTCATGCCCTCTGCCCACTTTTTAAAAGGTTGTTTTTTACGTCTAAATTTGTTTAAGTTTTTTGTAGACTCTAGATATTAGACCTTTCTCAGATAGATAGGTTGCAAAAATTTTCTCCCGTTCTGTAGGTTGTCCATTCACTCTGGTGACAGTTTCTTTTTCTCTGCAAAGCTCTTTAGTTTAATTAAATCCCATCTGTCAATTGTTGCTTTTGTTGCAATTGCTTTTGGCATGTCTATCATGAAAGCTTTGCCTTTGCCTATGTCCTGAATGGAATTGCCTAGATTTTCTTCTAGGGTTTTTACAGTTTTGGGTTTTGCATTTAAGTCTTTAATTAATCTTGAGTTAATTTTTTGTATATGCCATAAGTAAGGGGTCCAGTTTCAATTTTCTGCATATGGCTAGCCAGTTTTTCCAGCACTATTTATGAAACAGGGAATCTTTTCCCCATTGCTTGCTTTTGTCAGGTTTCTTGCAGATCAGATGGTTGTAGGTGTGCGGTCTTATTTTTGAAATCTCTATTCTTTTACATTGGTTTTTGTGTTTGTTTTTGTACCAGTACTATGCTCTTTTGATTACTGTAGTCTTGTAGTATAGTTTGAAGTCATATAACCTGATGTCTCCAGTTTTCCTCCTTTTGCTTAGGATTGACTTGGCTATTTGGACTCCTACTTGGTTCCATATAAATTTTAAAATAGTTTTTTTCCATCTGTGAAGAACGTCAATGAAGTTTAATGGAAATAGCATTGAATTTACAAATTACTTTTGGTGGTATGGCTATTTCTGTGATATTGATTCATCCTATAAATGAGCATGAAATGTTGTTCCATTTGTCTGTGTCTTCTCTGATTTCCTTGAGCAGTGGTTTGTAGTTCTCCTTGAAGAGGTCCTGCACTTCCCTTATGAGCTGTATTCCTAGGTGTTTTTTTTTTCCTGTTTGTAGCAACTGTGAATGGGAATTCATTCATGATTTGACTCGCTGCTTGCCTGTTGCTGGTGTATAGGAATGCTCATGGCTTTTGCACATTGATTTTGTATCCTGACACTTTGCTGAAGTTGTTTGCCAGCTGAAGAAGCTTTTGGGGTGAGATGGTGGGGTTTTCTAGATAAAGGGTCATGTCATCTGCAAAAAAAAGACAATTTGATTTCCTCTCTTCCTATTTGAGTGTACTTTATTTCTTTCTCTTGACTGATTGCCCTGGCCAGAATTTCCAATACTACTTTGAGTAGGAGCGGTGAGAGAGGGCATCCTTGTCTTGTGCCCATTTTGAAGGGGAATGCTTCCAAGGGGAATACTATTTTGCCCATTCAGTATGATATTGGTTGTGAGTTACTCATGTATGGCTCTTATTATTTTGCAGTATGTTCCTTCAATACCTAGTTTATTGAGAGTTTTTAACATGAGGGGATGTTGAATTTTACCAAAGGCCTTTTCTGTGGCTGTTGAGATCATCTTGTGGTTTTTGTCTTTAGTACTGTTTATGTGATGGATTACATTTATTGATTTACATATGTTGAATCAACCTGGCATCCTAGGGATGAGGCCAACTTGATGGTGGATAAACTTTTTGATGTGCTGCTGGATTTGTTTTGCCAATATTTTATTGAGGATTTTTGCATCAATGTTCATCAGGGATATTGGCCTGAAGTTTTCTTTGTTGTATCTCTGCCAGGTTTGGGTAGCATGATAATGGTGGCCTCATAGAATGAGTTAGGGAGGGAGTCCCTCCTTTTCACTTGTTTGGAATAGTTTCAATAGAAATGGTACCAGTTCTTCTTTGCACTTCTGGTAGAATTCAGCTGTAAATCCATCTGGCCCTGGGGCTTTTTTGGTTGGTAGGCTGTTTATTACTGCCTCAACTTCATAACTCATTTTTGGTCTATTTAGGGATTTAATTTCTTCCTTGTTCGGTCTTGAGAGGCTATATGCATTCAGGGATTTATCAAGTTTTTCTAGATTTTCTAGTTTATGTGCCTGCAGGTGTTTATAGTACTTTCTAATGGTTGGTTGTATTTCTGTAGGCTCAGTGGTGATATTTCCTTTATCATTTCTGATTGTGTCTCTTTGACTCTTCCCTCTTTTCTTCTTAGTCTAGCTAGAGGTCTATATATTTTATTAATTTTTTTCAATAAAACAGCTCCTGGACTCATTGATTTTTTTAAGGGTTTTTTATGTCTCTATCTTCTTTACTGCCACTCTGATCCTAGTTATTGCTTGTCTTCTGCTAGCTTTGTTTGCTTGCTCTTGGTTCTCTAGTTCTTTTAGTTGTGATGTTATGTTGTTGATTTGAGATCTTTGTAATTTTTTGATGTGGGCATTTAGTGCTATAAATTTCCTTCTTAACACTGCCTTATCTGTATCCCAGAGATTCTGCTATGGTGTCTCTTTGTTCTCATTAGTCTCAAAGAACTTCTTGATTTCTGCATTGATTTTGGTATTCATCCAGTAGTCATTCAGGAGCAGGTTGTTCAGTTTCCATGTAGTTGTGTGGATTTGAGTGAGTTTTTAAGTCTTGAGTTCTAATTTGATTGCACCGTGGTCTGAGAGATTGTTCGTTATAATTTCAGTTCTTTTGTATTTGCTGAGGAATGTCTTACTTCTGAATATGTGATCAATTTTAGAATAAGTGCTGTGTGGTCATGAGAAGAATGTATACTTTATTGTTTTTGGGTGGAGAGTTTTGCAGATGTATCTCTCAGGTTCACTTAATCCAGAGCTGAGTTCAGGTCCTGAATATCTTTGTTAATTTTCTGTCTTGATGATCTGTCTAATATTGTCAATAGGGTGTTAAAATCTCCTAGTATTATTATGTGAAAACGTAAGTCTTTTTGTAGGTCTCTAAAAGCTTGCTTTATGGATCTGGGTGCTGCTGTGTTTGGTGCATATATATTTAGGATAGTTAGCTCTTCTTGTCGAATTGAACTCTTTACCATTATGTAATGCCCTTCTTTATCTTTTTTTTTTTTTTTTTTTTTTTTTTTTTTTTTTTTGCTTTTTGTTGGTTTAAAGTCTGCTTCGTCGAAAATTAGGATTGCAAACCCTGTGTTTATTTTGTTTTCCATTTGCCTGGTAAATATTCCTCCATCTCTTTATTTTGAGCCTGTATGTGTCTTTGCATGTGAAATGGGTCTCTTGAAGATAGCATATCAATGGGTCTTGATTCTATCCATCTTGCCATTCTGTGTCTTTTAATTGGGGCATTTAGCCCATTTACATTTAAGGTTAATATTGTTATGTGGAATTTATTCTGTCATCATGATGCTACCTCGTTATTTTGCAGACTTGTTTGCATGGTTGCTTCACAGTGTCATTAGTCAGTGTATTTTTATAGTGACTGGTAACAGTTTTTCCTTTCTGTATTTAGTGCTTCCTTCGGGGGCTCTTGCAAGGCAGGCCTGGTGGTGATGAATTACCTCAGGATTTGCTTGTCTGAAAAGGATCTTACTTCTCCTTTACTTATGAAGCTTAGTTTGGCCAGATATGAAATTCTGGGATAGAAATTATTTCCTTTAAGAATGTTAAATATTGATCCCCCATTTCTTCTGGCTTGTCAGGTTTCCACTGAGAGGCCCACTGTCAATCTGATGGACTTCTGTTTGTAGGCGAGCTGGCCTTTCTCTCTCTCTGCCTGCCCTTTACATATATTTTTTTTCATTTCAACCTTGGAGAATCTGACAATTATGTGTCTTGGAGTTGATCTTCTCATGGAGTATATTATTGGGGTTTTCTGAATTTCCTGAGTTTGAATGTTGACCTGTCTTGCTAGGTTAGGGAAGTTCTCCTAGATGATATCCTGAAGTACGTTTTCAAACTTGATTCCATTTCCCTGGTCTCTTTCAGGTACCCCAATCATAGGTTCAGTCTTTTTACATAATCCCATATTTCTTGGAGGTTTTATTTGTTTCTTTTCATTATTTTTCCTCAATTCTTATCTGCCTATCATATTTCAGAAAGATAGCCTTCAAGTTCTGATATTCTTTCCTCTGCTCTATTCTGCTATTGATCCTTGTGATTGCATTGTGAAATATCTTGTGTTTTGTTTTTCAGGTACATTAGATGAATTATGCTCCTCTCTAAACTGGCTATTCTAGTTATCAGCTCCTTTATTGTTTTATCATGATTCTTAGCTTCTTTGCATTGGGTTAAAACCTGTTCCTTTAACTCAGTGATGTTCTTTGTCACCCACCTTCTGAAGCCTAGTCAGTTCAGCCATCTCAGCCTCAGACCAGTTCTGTGCTCTTACTGGAGAGGTGTTGTGGTAATTTGGAGGAGAAGAGGCATTCTGGCTTTTTGAGTTTTCATCGTTTTTGCATTGATTCTTTCTCCTCTTTGTGGGCTTATCTACCTTCAATCTTTTAAGTTGCTGACCTTTGAATGGGGTTTTTGTGGGGTCTTTTTTTTTTGTTGATATTTTTGTTATTGCTTTCTCTTTGTTTGTTTTTCTTTTTAATAGTCAGGCCACTTTTCTATACGGCTGCTGCAGTTTTTCCCTTACCTAGAGGTATCACCATTGAAGGCTCCGAAACAGAAAAGATGTCAGCCTGCCCTTTCCTCTGGGAGCTCTGTCCTGGTGGGGGGAGGGGGGACACTCACCTGATGCTGACCCAAATACTCCTGTAGGAAGTGTCTGGAGACTTCTGTTGACAGGTCTCATCCAGTCAGGAGGAATGGGATCAGGTACCACTGGGTGGCCATTGGCACAGCCAGTGCACTGCAATGGGGGGAAAATCCCATGTCCAGACCACCCAGACTCTCTAGAACCAGAAGGTTGAGAGACTAATTTCTTAATATGATATTGAGTAGTAGCTATGAACATGGTCTCAGACTTAGGTTCTAGTCTGCATCCACTTTTTAACTGGATAGATCTTGGGCATGTATCTTAACTATGCTTCATATTTCTCATTTGTGAAATGGAAATTATAGTGGTAACTAGAGTCAGGTGTTGCATAATGACATTCTGAGTAAGAATGGGCCATATACACTGTGGTGGTCCCATAAGATTATATTTTTACTGTACCTCTTCTGTGTTTAGATATAGTTAGATAAACAAATATTAAACACTGTGTTACAATTGCCTATAATATTCAGTATAGTAACATGCTTACAAGTTTGTCACCTAGGAGCAATAAGCTATACATATAACCTAGGTGTGTAGTAGGCTATATTGTTGTGGCGTTTTGACTCTCACAGTTTGGTGGGCAGGAGTGTTATAGCTCTTTTACTCTTGCTGTCCATGGCTCAGTGAGCAGGAATGTTACAGCTCTTTTGCTCCCACAATTCAACGAGTTACGAGTTCTTGTCCCATAGCCAAGAGTAATAAGGTACATGGACATGGGGGCGGGTGGGGGGGGGGGCAAGGCAGAGTAGAATTTATTGAATGAAAGAAAAGCTCTCAACGGCAAGAGGGGACCCCAAAGAGGGTAGCCGTATATGAGGCTGAATCCAGGGTTTTATGAACTTAGAATGGGGGGAATGCATGCTGATTGGTTTATGGGTGGGCTTGGGAAAGGAACCATTTGATTGGTTAAAAAGCATCATTCAGAAAGAACCAATAGAGAGAGAGTAGGTAAGATGGAAATAGAAGTTCTCATTCTGGTCCGTGAATTCTACCTGGAACTGTTGCTTGGTTTTCAGGCTTTAGACTGTTCTTTCTTGAAGGTTGAGTTTCAACCGGGACCCCATCCCTGTCTGCCTTGTCTGTTTCCTGTTGCTATCAATATCATCTAGGTTTGTGTATGTATACTGTATGATGTTCACACAAAGACACAATTACCTAAAAGTGCATTTCTCAGAATGTGTCTTCATTGTTAAGCGATGCGTAACTGCATATTTAAAAGTTCTGTCAGAATTAAATGAACTAGTCAATCTAAACATATTATCAAAGTTTTTGGCATATAGTAAAAGTTCAATACATTTTAACTATTACTATTATAGCATAGATGAATTTCTTTCTACAATTCAACTGTGGAATACTCTTTTTTTCAGTTTTCCTAGATCAACTTAATTTTAAACTCTGTGACCTGATTTCACTTCAGTGAAATTTAACTTCAAGTGGAAAATTTTACTTCATCTAACTGTGGGGTTTCTCTCTATCTCTGAGTTTTTCTATGATGCCAAGATCCCAGAATTTTTGGTAGTATCAAAAATGACATGGAGAAGATTATCTGGTTACTCATGATCTGTCCAGGTCAGTTAACAAAGAGGCACCCGTTGTCCCATCCTGTAGTGTCCCTTAATATCCTTTGCTGTATTGTGACCAGTTTCAGGCAGAAGAATCTTTGGCAAGTCTTGGATGTCCAGGCCTCATTCACTCCCTGATGAACACTAGGGCAAATGTTTATTCCAAGCTCTGGATACCACCTCTAACCTGTGACCCCATAGCCCTCTCTCCCTCCTTCTTCAATCTTGGAAACTTCCTAAATCAAACAAAGAAACAAAAACCTGTTAACAGCTTTGAATGAAGAAATGGGAAAAAAAATTTAAGGGAGAAAGCGTAGATTTGATATTTTTAGAAAGTCTTTCAATAATATTTAAGATATACTTAATATATTCTAAAGATATTTAAAATATACTTTAGAAAAACTGTACCTTTGACCATGCCCTCACCTACTTAGCACCCCTGGTTTTTCTTTATAGTCGGATACTTAGTGATATATTTTCCCATGGCATATAAAAGATATTGAAAACTCATCCGTGAGGGAATATTATGTGACTCTTCTGTTATTGTTCTTGCCTTAGCTCTTATTGTATTCTTTCTCCCACTCAACCCACCTCATATTGAAGAGGAGTTAGGTGGAATCACCATTTTTACAAATAAACATTAAATTCTGTACTTTCTCATTTCCTTCTTTTTCATGGCAGAGTCCCAACAGTACCCATGTGAAACAGGCAGAGCTCATATCAGGTGCAGAAAACAAGAGAGGGCGGTGCTTGTTGTAAGAAAAAAATACTGGTTACACTACCCGACAAGATATCTTTAAATAAGTGCATTTAAATAAATGGCCTTATTTAATTTGAATATTAAATGACATTGGGATACATTGATGATTGCTGTCTGTTAAAACCAAGTTCCAGAATATCCTTCAGATTTTCCAAATTTGAGAAAAATTGCCAATATAGCGTTGTAGTATATTAGCTCTCAAAAAAGCATACCTTTATTCCACCATGGGAAGAAGCATAAAGGACCCAGAAAAAGAACTCAGATATTATACTGTTAAAGTTAAGAAAGGGTAAAATTTCATATTAATGTGTCCTTCTGGTTATTTGAAGAATTTTACCTTTGAGGTGACTATATTAATAATAAAAGTTTGCTTTATGTTTATTTATATGGGGCTCAAAATTTGGAAATTTATTTTGTTCCTTTTATCATTTGATCTTTAGAACAACTCTATGAGATAAGCAGAGAAAGTATTACAATTATTTATTTCCAGATGAGAAAACCTAGGCTTAGAGAAGCTTGATCAGAGAAGAGCTGCTCAAGGTTATATATAGAGATTTTAAGTGCTGAGCCCAGCACCTCAAATCTGGCCTTTTGATTCAAACCCAGTACTCATTTCATTTATAATCTGAGGACAGGTTATAAATCTGAGGTGGCAAATAGCATCCACTTTGCATGCCAACCCTGATAAATTGGAAAGTGTGCTTGAGATGAGTCCTGAAGGACATACAGGACATAGTCAGGTGCACCTAGGGCATTTCAGGTGAAGATGACTATATAGATATAGGCTCAGAGATAGAAGACTACATGTGACATTTAAGGATCTCCAAGTATTTCTCTTTAAACTAAAAATGCCTCTTATTTTAATATTGTTTTATTTGCCTTCTGACTCTTCAATGGAAAATCCTCCTTGATTATGCCAAGCTCCTTTGAGCCTCACCATGGCTCACTACAGCTGGGTCTCCACAGTCATGTCAGGCCTCTGGATCATTTATTCAGAGTTACTGCCAGGTTAACCCGATGGCAGTTAATTGATGTGTCTTTCTAGAAATTTGTTCTGGATAATTAGAGAAAGACTTCATCACGCTCAGTGTCTGACTATGAAATATTTTCTGATTGTATACCAATATTATGAACAAAATAAACAATCTACCTTGGTAATGAGGTTCAAAATGTTGTTATTTAATTAAAAGATTTGGGGCCGGGCGCGGTGGCTCAAGCCTGTAATCCCAGCACTTTGGGAGGCCGAGGCGGGCGGATCACGAGGTCAGGAGATCGAGACCATCCTGGCTAACATGGTGAAACCCCGTCTCTACTAAAAATACAAAAAACTAGCCGGGCGTGGTGGCGGGCGCCTGTAGTCCCAGCTACTCGGAGGCTGAGGCAGGAGAATGGCCTGAACCTGGGAGGCGGAGCTTGCAGTGAGCCGAGATCGCGCCACTGCACTCCAGCCTGGGTGACACAGCGCGAGACTCCGTCTCAAAAAAAAAAAAAAAAAAAAAAAAAAAAAAAAAAAAGATTTGGGAGATTTTAAAAAACATTTTCATTTAGTAATTTATGATAGTTGTGGCTCTGATGAAAATTAACATAATAATAATTATTACAGCCAAAATTATTTTGCCTTTGCTATGTTTCATAAACTGTCTTAATCACTTTACAAGAACTACTATATTACTTGTAATCCTTACAATAACATACTTATCTCCATTTTATAAATGAGGTAAATGAAGCCTAGAGATGTGAGTAACTTGAGATAAAGTCACAGAATCATTAAGAGATGGAACAGGTTTGCAAACTCATGTCTTTTTGTTCCCAGATATGAGTGCTTTAACTATCACCCTTTTTTAAAATCATAGATGCTCAATTTTGAAGGTAAAATGACGAGAGCAGAGAGAAAAAAGAAAATCACCTTAAAATATACAAATATTTGAAAAAATAGAAAGTCTTTGCTCAATATGCATGTATGATGCATATTACTTATTATCACATGTAAACATGTCAATTTGGTTTAATTATATTCAGACTATTTTTTTTCATCGTATCTTCCAGCAACCTTGCTTTTACTAATCCCACTTTATATTCTGACTCAAGAGTTTTTCTGAAATTCTGCTCCCAAATCAGTTTTTTAGGCCTTATTTGCCATAAGGACACTCTGAACCTGACTTGATTTTTGCTAAAAACAAAACAAAAAAAACCACAAACAAACAAACAAACAGACAAACAAAAAAACCACTGGACTCCAGAATCATATATACTCAGACTCCCTTTGGCTTTTTCTAATGCTTGATGTTGTTTTCATACCAATATCTATTGACTGGTTTTTCTACTAACAGCTGATTTCCTTGGATTTCCAGAATATTGCATAAAAGAACATTACCAGTATGGCAAGTTTTCTGGTCAGCATTCAGACTTGTTCCTCCTGTGAATATCTTCCACTGCATGTGAGGTTAGCCTGAGTCAGGAAGATGTATCCAAGAGCTATAGTGATTCAGAATCACTGGCAAATCCACTTCTGCTAAGACAGAAAGCAAGAGTTCCAATGGATGATTACCAGATGGTTATTTTGTCTATGTTCTAATCTTGATGAGCAGAAAGTTGCTCAAGATAATAGAATCATTTGCCTCATATTCCTTGTTATGGAATAAACCTATTGATTGCTTTGGAATATTAGATATGATATAAGTGAAGTGCTTACCAGAGTACCTGTCACAAAGTATATGTGATAAAAAAAATTCACTCCATTATCTTTCATTATTTCTTTAATAAGACCACGTGAATCATTACTTTCCTTTTTGGGAAACTCATGCACTGTCTTTCATGTAGAGATTATTAAAAATACCTGTTTAGTTCCGCTCTTTTGGCCTATCTAAATGGTTCAGTCTTGAGTTCTATCAATTTCAACATTATCATGCAATTTTAAGAAACTATACTTTGGAGTGCTTCCTGAAAATAGGTTATTATAAGGTAGATGTATACCATATGGAGTGATGTTAACTGCCTCTTGACCTGAGAACTCCTTTGTACCTTAATTTTAAGAGTAGAGTCATGAACACTAAGAAAGGCATCGATAATGGGAATAAAAATGCATTCTTTCCGAATTGCTACCTTTTGGTCTAGGGCATGTCCAACAAGCCACTTTCCAAGTGTTTATTAAATCAAGCAAGACAGTGTTTTTCACATGTCTTAATGCTTCTAGAATCAAATCAATTCAAAATAGGCCAGGAAGGGAAGTGTGTAAATCACAATTTACATTGAGAAATTGATTCCTTTCCCCAAATGAAACCATGCTCCCTGTCAGAGTGCAGGAACATCAAAGCAACTATGAACAACGAAAATAAAATAGGGGTTTTGAAATGGAAACTGAACCTTTAATGCTTTGCTTATAGTGTACAGGATGTTATTTCAGGGTAAAAACAGTCTTCTTTTAAAATTTTTTCACTTTGGAATAAATTAATGATTTTATTAATGTTCATTGTTCTTTAGAATGACATTTATATTTTCTTACTGTGTAATCTTTCATAGATTTTTAAGTCTGTTAAAGGAAAATTAAGAAGTTTTTGGGTTTCATTTTGTTGTTTGGTTTGGATATTTTACAATAAAAATGCGTAACTAATCTTATGGGGATACAGACTCACGGATTTTAGCCAAGCCGAAGGCTTTGTTATGAAGTTTTTGGCCCAGAATAGTCAAGTGTGGTCTTTACAGGCTTATGCCTTTTTGATTTGACCCTCTGATGTATAACTTATAAATAAGTTGTGTAATCTAAATTCCAAATGAAGACTGGATAATTATATCCAGTCATCATTCTTATTCCTAAATTGCAGCTTAAGTATGAGAGTTCAAGAAAAATTATGTTATATACTATGACATTTTATGTGATGAAAAATGATTCAAGTACTTTATACTGAAAAAATTAGTTTCCATGTTTTCTTTTGGTGAAATGAGTCTTCTATCAGGTGTGACCACAATGGTAAAAATATGACCACTTTAAAGGTCATATTACTAATTTGGGCACATTTACTTGTTAATCTGCATTAGTAAATAAAAAATCCAGTTTTTAGTTGAATAGGTTTTGGACAATAAAATGGCCATGTAATATAAAACTTTATATGCTGTATTAAGTTGGTGTGTCTAGGTGTGAGTATAAACAAGCAAACAGAATGCTTCAAGAGTTAAAGTGGCATTTGAAAATATTATAAGAGGGCTTACAGGAATTATGGGAAATCATAATGCAATTATACCTTCACATAATAGAGGTTTCCAAAGAAGAAAAGGGAAAAGGGCCAAGAAGGACTGGTTGAAAATTTCCCTAATCTGTGGATAGATGCCAACAACCAGGTAGAAGGATAATATAACTCTCCAGTAAAATTGAAACCAAAGAGGAATCCATGAAGACACATAATAATCAAGCTAACATAATCAAAAACAAAGAAAAAATTTGGACAGCATCACAAGATAAGAA
The DNA here is from genome assembly GCF_003255815.1 of Theropithecus gelada. Taxonomy (NCBI): domain Eukaryota; kingdom Metazoa; phylum Chordata; class Mammalia; order Primates; family Cercopithecidae; genus Theropithecus; species Theropithecus gelada. Next base: position 110,489,048 of record NC_037668.1, read on the forward strand.
ACACATCACATACAAAGGTGTACCAATGCAATTGTCAATGGATTTCTCAGCAGAAACCCTACAGGCCAGGAGAGAGGGATGATATATTCAAAGTGCTCACAAAAAAATCTTGCTAAGCAATAATAGTTTTCCCAGCAAAACTGTCTTTCTGAAATCAGGTAGAAATGAAAGCTTTCCCAGACAAACAAAAGCTAAGGGAGTTCATCACTGCTATACTTGCTTCATAGAAATTGCTAAAGGGAGTTCTTTAAGCTGAAACAAAAATATAATAATAACATGGAACTACAAAAGTACAAAACTGAAGGTATAAAAAAAACAGGGCTATATTCAGAATACTCTAGCGTTAAAATAATGATATGTAAGGCAATTTTATCCCCAGTATGAGGGTTAAAAGACAAAACTATGTGGTCAGCTATAGATATTATAGCTAATAAGAACAAGAATAATATCTACAGTTGTAATTAATTGTCAAGAAATACACACTGAAAAATGACAAATTCTAAGGTCAAAAACATAAAATGTCAAAAGAGGAATAAAAGTGTAGAGTTGCTGTATGAAAAGTTAAGTTATTATTAGCTTGAAATAGTGTAAGAAATTCTACATAAGCCTTATGGTATCCACAAAGAAAAATCCTTAGTAGAAGTACAAAGCAAAAATGAAGGGATTCAAAGCATATAACTACACCAAAACATCAAACCACAAAGGAAGACAGCAAACAAGAGAGAAAGATATGAAGTAGCTACAAAAAAAAGAAAAAGAAAAAGAAAAAGAAACAAACAAAAAACAGAAAACAACTAACAAACTGGTAGTAGTAAGTCCTTACCTATCAATAATTACTTTCTATGTAAACAAATTAAATTATTTAATAAAACATCATAGAGTGACTAAAGGGATAAAAAATATAAGACCCACTATATGCAGCCTAGAAGAGACTTGCCTCAGCTTGAAAGACACATAGACTAAAAGGAAAGGGATGGAAAAAGCTATTCTAAACAAATAAAAAGCAAAAGAGAGCAGAGAAAGCTATATTTATATCAGACAAAAATAGACTTTAAGTCAAGCACTATAAAAAATGACAAAGAAAGACATTATATCATTATAAAGGGATCAGTTCTTCAAAAAGATATGACAATTATAAATATGTATGTACCCAACATCAGAGCACCTACGTATATAAAATCAAATATTAAAGAATCTGAAGGGAGAAGAGGACTGCTCTATAGTAGGTGTCTTTCAACAATAAACAGATGACTGAGACAAAATATTAATATGAAAACATTGGACTTGAACAATACCCTAGACCAAATGTACCTGACATTTACAGAACATTCCATTCAGCAGCAACAGAATACACATTCTTCTCAAGCACACACAGATAATCCTTCAGGATAAATCACATGTTAGGCCACAAAACAAGACTCAGCAAATTTAAGAAGATTGAAGTTATATCAAGTATCTTTTCCAACCACAATAGCATGAAACAAGAAACTGACAACAGAGGAATTAAAGAAAATTCACAAATACATAAAAATCAAACAAAATGCTCCTAAATGAACAGTGGGTCGATAAATTAATACAGATATTTAAAAATATCCGAGACAAACAAAAATGGAATCAGAGCATATCCAAACTTACAGGATGCAACAAAAGCAATTCTAAGAACAAAAGTTATAGCAATAAATGCCTACATCAAAAAAGAAGAAGTATCTCAAATAAACAACCTAATATCATATCTCAAATAACTGGAAAAAAAGAAACTAAGCCCAAAGTTAACAGGAGGAAGAAAATAAAGACCAGAGCAGAAATAAATGAATTAGAAACTAGAAAAACAATACGATGAAACAACAACAACAACAAAACTAGAGTTGTTTTTTTTTTTAAGTTAAATAAAACTGGCAAACCTTTAGCTAGACTAAGAAAAACCTCAGTAAATAAGATCAGAAATAAAACAGGAGACATTACAACTGATACCACAGGAATGCAAAGAACCATAAGAGCCTACCATGAACAACTATTTGCCAACAAATTGAATAACTTAGAAGAAATGGATACATTCCCAGACAAATGCAGCCTACCAAAACTGAATCATGAAGAAATAGAATATCTGAGCGAAAGAATAATGAATAAGATTGAATCTGTGATAAAATCTCTCCCATTAAAGAAAAGCCCAGAACCCAATGGCTTCACAGCTGAATTCTATCAAACATCTTTAAGAACTAATATCTATCCTTTTCAAACTCTTCGGAAAAAAAAAAAAAAAGGATAGAAATATTTCCAAACTCTTTTTACAAGGCCAGAATTACCCTGATATCAAAACCGGACAAGGACATTACAAGAAAAGAAAATTGCAGTCTGATATTTTTGATGAACATAGATGCAAAAATCTTCAACAAAATACAAAAAAAAAAAAAATTCTACAACACATTAAAAGGATCATTCACCATGATCAAGTACAATTTATACCCGAGATACAAGTATGGCTCAAAATATGCAAATCAATATGTGTAATACAGTACATTAGCAGAACAAATGACAATAATGTGCCCATATGATCATCTCATTTGATGCAGAAAAAGCATTTGACAAAATTAAACATCTTTTCATGATAGAAACTCTCACCAAATTAGATGTAGAAGGAATGTATCTCAACACAATAAAGGCCATCTATGAGAAGCCCACAGCTAATATTACACTCAATGGTGAAAAGTTGAGACTTCCTTTAAGATCTGGAAAACAAGGAGGATGCCCACTGCTACATTTCTATTCAACATAGTATTGGAAGTCCTTCTCAGACCAAGTAGGCCACAGAAAGCCATAAAATGCATTTAAATAGGAAAGAAGGAAGTGAAATTGTCACTGTTTGCTAATGATATGATCTTATATTTAGAAAACCCTACAAACTCCACCAAAAACTTGTAAGTGCTAATAAATGAATACAATAAAGTTGCGGGTTAATAAATCAACACACAAAAATCAGTACTGATTCTATACACTAACAACAAACTATCTGAAAAAGAAATCATCCAACTTACAAGGGATGTGAAGGACCTCTTCAAGGAGAACTACACACCACTGCTCAATGAAATAAAAGAGGACAAACACAAATAGAAGAACATTCCATGCTCATGGATAGGAAGAATCAATATGGTGAAAATGGCGATATTACCCAAGATAATTTACAGATTCAATGCCATTCCCATCAAGCTACCAATGACTTTCTTCACAGAATTGGAAAAAACTACTTTAAAGTTCATTTGGAACCAAAAAAGACCCCGCATTGCCAAGACAATCCTAAGCCAAAAGAACGAAGCTGGAGGCATCATGCTACCTGACTTCAAACTATACTACAAGGCTATAGTAACCAAAATACCATGGCACTGGTACCAAAACAGAGATATAGACAAATGTAAAAGAGCAGAGCCCTCAGAAACAATACCACACATCTACAACAATCTGATCTTTGACAAACCTGACAAAGACAAGAAATGGGGAAAGGATTTGATATTTAATAGATGGTGCTAGGAAAACTGGCTAATCATATGTAGAAAGCTGAAACTGGATTCCGTCCTTACACCTTATACAAAAATTAATTCAAGATGGATTAAAGATTTAAATGTTAGACCTAAAACCATAAAAACCCTAGAAGAAAACCTAGGCAATACCATTCAGGACATAGGCATGCGCAAGAACTTCATGTCTAAAACACCAAAGCAATGGCAACGAAAGCCAAAATTGACAAATGGGATCCAATTAAACTAAAGAGTTTCTGCATGGCAAAAGAAACTACCATCAGAGTGAACAGGCAACCTACAGAATGGGAGAAAATTTTTGCAATCTACTCATCTGACAAAGGGCTAATATCCAGAACCTACAAAGAACTCAAACAAATTTACAAGAAAAAAACAAACAGCCCCATCAAAAAGTGGATGAAGGATATGAACAGACACTTCTCAAAAGAAGACATTTATGCAGCCAACAGACACATGAAAAAATGCTCAACATCACTGGTCATCAGAGAAATGCAAATCAAAACCACAATGAAATACTATCTCACACCAGTTAGAATGGCAATCATTAAAAAATCAGGAAACAACAGGTGCTGGAGAGGATGTGGAGAAATAGGAACACCTTTTACACTGTTGGTGGGACTGTAAACTAGTTCAACCATTGTGGAAGACAGTGTGGCAATTCCTCAAGGATCTAGAACTAGAAATACCATTTGACCAAGCCGTCCCATTACTGGGTATTTACCCAAAGGATTATAAATCATGCTGCTATAAAGACATGTGCACACGTATGTTTATTGCAGTACTATTCACAATAGCAAAGACTTGGAACCAATCCAAATGTCCATCAATGATAGACTGGATTAAGAAAATGTGGCACATATACACCATTGAATACTATGCAGCCATAAAAAAAAGGATGAGTTCATGTCCTTTGTAGGGACATGGATGAAGCTGGAAACCATCATTCTGAGCAAAGGACAGAAAACCAAACACCTCATGTTCTGACTAATAGGTGGGAATTGAATAATGAGAACACCTGGACACAGGAAGGGGAACACGACACACTGGGACCAGTAGTGGGGTTGGGAGAGGGGTGAGGGATAGCATTAGGAGATATACCTAATGTAAATGATGAATTAATGAGTGCAGCACACCAACACGGCCTATGTATACATATGTAACAAACCTGCACATTGTGCACATGTACCTTAGAACTTAAAGTATAATACAAAATAATTTAAAAAATTTTAAAAAAAAGAAATCAAAAGCACAATTTCATTTATAATAATGACAAAAATAAAATACTTAGGAATAAATTTAAACAGGAAAGTGAAGGAAGTGTACACTGAAAACTGTGAAACATTGATGAACAAAATTGAACACAGCACAAATAAAGCGGAAGAAACCCCATGTTCATGGATTAGAATAATTAATTTTGTTGGAAAAATTAATAATATCAGTCTTTCATACTATCCAAATTCACACTGCCATACAAATTCATAGTAATCCGTACTTCTCAAAGCAATCTACAGACTCAATGCAATCTCTATCAAAATATCAATGTTATCCAATGTCATAGTAATAGAAAAAATAATACTAAAATTCATATGAAACCACAAAAAATCCTAAATAGCTAAGGCAATTATGAACAAAAAGAACAAAGCTGGAGGTATCAAACTGTCTGATTTTTAAGTATATTACAAAGCAATAATAACTAAAACAGTGTGGTATTAGCCAAATGAAAAGACACATTGACCAATGAAACAGAATAGAGGGCCAAGAAGTCAACATACATATATATAGTCAGCTGATTTTTCACAAAGGCGCTAAGAGTACACAATGAAAAAAGGACAGTCTCCTCAATAAATGGTGTTGGGAAAAGCAGACTTCCAAGTGCAGTAAAATTAAATTGGATTGTTATTGCATGCCATATAAAAATCAACTCAAAATGGATTAAAGAATTGAACATAAAACCAGATACTCTGAGACTAAAAGAAGAAAACCTAGAAAAAAACTGTATAGCATTGATCTGGACAATTATTTTTTGTATTTAACCACAAAAATACAGGCAATGAAAGCGAATAGACAAATGTAATTTGAGCAAATTAAAAAGTTTCTGCACAGCAAAGGAACCAATTAATGTTGTGCAGAAACAACCTATAAAGTGAGAGACAATATTTGCAAGTCATATATCCAATAAGGAGTTAGTATCTAAAATATGTAGGGAGCTTAAACAATGGCAAGAAAACAACCCAGTTAAAAATGAGAAAGGGGCCTGAACATACATTTCTCAAAAGAAGACATATAAATGTCAAATAGATATACGTAAAAAATGTTCAACATCACTAATCATTAGGAATATGCAAATTAAAATCATAATGAGATATCATCTCACACCTGTCAGAATGTTTTTTTTATAAACAAGATGAAAGGTAAGTGTTGGTGAGGATGCAGAGTAAAGGGAACCGTTATATGGTGTTGGTGGAAATGTAAATTAGTACAGCCATTGTGAACAGTATGGAAGTTCCCCAATAAACTAAGAATAGAATTACTGTATGACCCAGCAATTCCACTTCTGGGTATTTACCAAAAAGATTTAAACTCAGGCTGTCAAAAGATGACTGCATTCCCTTGTTCACTGCAGCAGTATTCACAAGAGCCAAATTATCGAATCAACCTAAGTGTCCAAAAACAGATAAATGCATAAAGAAAATGTGGTACATCTACACAATGGAATCCTTAAAGAGAATGAAATTATGTCAGGTGTAACAACGTGGGTGAAATTGGAGAACATTATGCTAATTGCAATAAATCAGGCATGGAAAGACAGATACATGTTCTCACATATATGTGGAACCTAAACCAGTTGAACTTATAGAAGCAAAAAGTAGAATCATGGTTACAGAGGGTGAAGAGGTAGGGGAAATAAAAAAATGATGGTCAAAGGGCACAAAATTTCAAACAGGAGAAATAACATTTTTTTCCACCAAGACGGAGTCTCACTTTGTCACCCAGGCTGGAGGGCGGTGGCGTAACTCGGCTCACTGCAACCTCCATCTCCTGGGTTCAAGCAATTCTTCTATCTCAGCCTCCTGTGTAGCTGGGATTACAGGCACATGCCACTATACATTTCAAAATTGCTAAGAGAGTAAATTTTAAATATTCTCGCTATGAAGTATGTTAAGTATTTGAAGCAATGGATATGTTAACCTAGCATGATTTAATTACTCTACATTGTGTTTATAAATTATAACATCACTTTGTATCCTATATATTTATACAATTATGGTCAGTTTACAATAAAAAGATGCAAACATATATTCATTGAACATTGAAAAGGCACTATATCATAAAAGAATACTGTTTTCTCATGATAATCCAGGTAGGTATGTGTTATTTTGTTTTGTTTTAGTGTGTTCATTGAAAGTACTTCAGTTGTCAAGAACATTCATGTGTGAGTCTGCATACTGTTTAGAGTATTTTCCATTTTTCTCCCAGATATGCTGTCTATGCTGTTCTGTGCCCAGTGAAACTACCTGTGTGGTGTGCATCTGTGAACTCTCTTACCCTCTGGTTTCCTGGTTGGTTAAGCAAATGAGGAGCATCAGAGAGAGGGAGTAGAGCGAGTTTCTCTGGCTTCCTCATGACGGCTTTGCCAAGGACAGTATCAGCTCCAGCCAGGCAGTCCTCTTCTCATAGCGCTCTCTCTCCATTTCCATTATTGTAGTGTCTTTTTCTTTTTCTTTTTCTTTTTTTTTTTTTTACTGGAGAACTATAAATACTTAGACTATCCACTGTTACTAGACCCAGGTATTGCAGTATCTTTTGTGCTTCCCTTACATCTTATTCAAATCTTTATAAATGGTCCCTTTACTACACTATTCATAAATTATGCAACTTGAGTGTACCACATATTTTCTGTTAGAACTGGGCTGATTCACATTCTTCTTCACAAGATAATAGAAGAAACTCATGCGTCTTCTAATTGCAAGTGTTCTTAGGTCTAGTACAGTGAAACAGAACACTCACACAAGTCAGGCAAAGCAAATTTACTCCTCACAAATAGGCAGAGGATAAACAGAAGCCTAGAAGCCACGGCAAGCAAGTCCCTCTATGTTTAGGAAAGCTGCTGAGGGAGTATGGAGTCTTGTCTGGCCATACCCTGTATTGCACTGATGCTGAGAGACCCCGGAAGTGCTCCACTCTGGGTTTTATACCCTGGGCATAACTTTAATTGCTAGGCACAAGTGTTGCAGAACATACTGTTCTAGAAGAAATGAGAATATAGTCTGGGATGTTCTGGATATATCCTCCTTATCTTAGGGTATTACATTCTCAGTGCATTCTGCTTGAGAACTGAAAGCAAGAAGGGGAAGATCTGGGTTTGTCAAACTCATCTGGGGACATTCCCTCCTACACTAATCCATCTCCATAAACCTGGCAGCTCTTTGACTCCAGGAAACTAATGAACATTCATCTTAGGATTCTCTTCCTCATCTCAATGACCACATTCCTCTTTGGCATTGATGTTCTCTTCTAGAAGTCTTAGTTTCATGGATATTGGTTTACTTTAATTCTTTATCGATAAATTGAGATCCAGCATAAATACATCCTCTTCCATAAAGTCTTATTCACAGTTCTGCCACCTTGTGCTCCTAGTCAGAATCAGGTCTTCGTCTTGGCATTGTATTGGTTCTTTGTTTAAAACACCACTAAGGAGCAATCTCATCCATTAGCATAGCAGAGTCATGTTTTTAAATATAGGTTTCTTGAAACCAAAGACTTTCAACAACCAAGGGGCTCTGCTAGATACATTGGAAGGAGGATATGAAAAAAAGAATACAAGTTAGTAATCAGATTCAGTTTCTATCAACTTGCTCTAAAAAGAAGGCTGCCAGTAGAACTTAGGTTCTTTGATAATAATTTTCTCCAAACACGAGTATAAAGCATTACTATATCACTCCTCTGGCCAGCAAACAAAACTCATAAACAACCTTTGATGTCTTTCCTTGTTTTCAAACTAAAATTTAAACTCCTGAGTATCATATGGAAGCACTCAAAGAATGGGACTCCAGGCAATGTAGGTTTAGTTTTCATTCTGCCATATGACTACTTCTAACACTGCACCTCACTGGATTGCTCAGCACTACATTTCATGCCCTATGCCTCTGAGGTTGCACACTTTTCTTTTTCTTATCTTTTCCTTTACCATCATTTCTATCTGTTAGAGGAAGGGTGTTCCTGTCAGGAGCCAGACCAAATGCCACTGTTCCCACCAAATCTTTCCAACTCTAATGAATGGCAATATGTTACTGTAGTTTGCCTTTTACCAGCACCCATGGTGTGCTGTACATCTTTCCCATTGGATTCTAACCTCTTAGGTGAAGGAATCAAATTTATTAATACTTGTAGCCTGATGGTGTCTAGTAGAGGGCCTCTTTTGTACATGTATTTTGAACTCAGTAAGTATGTCTAAAGTGAAATGACTTACTGATGCTGTAACTAAACTAGAGCCACCATTCTTCAGATGATTACAGTAAATTAGCTGCACAGCATGAGGAGTAATATAAAGTTAGTTAAATTTGCAAGTTTTAGCCTTATTAGCCTTTATTTAAATTAAAAACTGCATTATTTCAGTTTCCACCTCTGGCACAAGACTATGTTTGGCTTCCATTTCTTCTCTTTCCACATAGAATTACTCTCAAAAGCTGCAAAAGACAAGTTATACAAGATTATCTTTTTTACTTCTTTTGAATTTGCCTTGCACCTTTGAAAATGTGTCTTTCAAAACTTATTGGCCTGCTTTTTAAAATAATTATATAATTAAGTAAAATATGAAAAAATACATACTTGACTAAGATGCAAATATCCATGATTTATAAAATAAAGAATCACCTTTGGTCCAATTATTAAACCTTAAAAGTATTAAAGGGGCTTTTTTTTAAACATCTAAGGATGTTCTTTTTTTTTTCAAAAATAAATCTCCAAAGCTACCTATGGATTTATTGAAATATTTATGATGAAACGAATCCAGAAGCTTTATGTTGGTGGCATCAGAAAGAGGCTGAGTGATAGGCATGATCTGATTCTTAGGGTGAATTATTAAAAATATATTCTTCTTTTCAGATCAAGAATTGAAAGATCAAGCAGCACAGTTCAAAAGTTGAAAGAGATTAGATAAAAGATGGGTTGTGCAGAAGAACCCAAGGAAGAGATGAAACAACTGGTGAGTTGGTCACTAAATTTCATTGCACCATGTGTGAGTGAGAGAGAACTTATATTTCTAAAAAGAGACTATTCCTGATTGATTAGTGGCAAATATTAAGTTTATATTTGTCATGTATAAATAAAATATTCTCTTAATACTGCTATTTCTAATAAAAAAGTATATATAATTTTTAAGCATTTATCAAAGGCCTCATGTATTATTTTATTTAATCCACATAAGCTCCCCTTGAGGAAGACACTGTTATTTCTCCTATCATACAAAAGAGAAAATAGAAGGAGAAAAATTTCATAATTTGCCTAAAATCAAACAGAGAGTAAGTGGCGGAGAAAGGATTCAATTGTAGATATGTCTGTCTTTGAGGTCTTAATTATTCTATATCCTGGCTCCCTTATTTCACATATAATATGTAAATGAAAATTAAAACCTGGCCCAGAGTATTCTGATAAGAATTTAAATGTACCCCTAGGTTTTGAATCCATGTATCACATGCCCTATAGTTGTGATATTCTCTGATTATTCACTAACGCATTCCATAAATATTGTTAGGTAACTGTCACAAATCATGTGAACCCAAGCAACTGGAAATATAACACTGAAAAAATTATAGTCTTCCACTCAAGCAGTTCTTCATTTGGGAAGGGATATAGGTAAGTTAATACATGGTTGTGACATTGCAGATAAATGACAGTATAAAGATAAGTACAGGAAACCCAAAGGGGCCACCCATCCCAGACTTGTCTCTGTGTGTGTTTGTAGAGGGGCATCAGATAAAACTTCGTGAGGGAATGTCATCCAAGTTGAGATCAGAAGGATAAGAGCTGAAAGTTAGCTAGTAAAGGGAAAGAGATCCAAGCAGAAAGATGAGCCATCACAGAGGCATGGAGTTGAGAAAGGATTAAGCATTCAGATAACAGCACTTCAGAGTGGCCTGGCATATAACTCGCAAAGACAGAGAGGGTAGAAGGTGGGCTTCCATGTCACTCAGTTCACACCATTGATCCCAAGTATGGAAGATGCTGCCTCTGAAACCAAAAGATATCTACCTGGATATTTCATTTTGCTTTTAGTGATAGGAAGGGCCACATATCCCAAACTACTGCAGACCACTGAATCTTTATAATTTTCACTGGGCTCCTTATTAAATAGAGTTTATTTCTCAGGATCTATATACTATGAGTCCTATTAAGACCTCCAATATACTTACTAATTCTTGCTTAGCTTAACTACTTAATTGATGTCAATAGTAAAGTGAACCACTGTGGCATTCTGTGAAAAGTAGAGATAGTCAGATCCCTTCAAACTATATTATGACAGAGGTTGGGTGTGGTGGCTCATGCCTGTAATCCGAGAACTTTGGGAGGCCAAGGCAGGTGGATCACTTGAGGTCAGGAGTTAGAGATCAGCCTAGCAAACATGGCAAAACCATGTCTCTGCTAAAAATACAAAAATTAGCCAGGCATGGTAGCTCCGCCTGTAATCCCTGCTACTTAGGATGCAGAGGTGGGAGGATCAGTTGAGCCCAGGAGGCAGAGGTTGCAGTGAGCTGAAGTTGCACCACTGTACTCAGCCTGGATGACAGAGTGAGATCCTGAAAAAAAGAAGAAAAAGAAAGAAAAGAAAGAAAGAGAGAAAGAGAGAGAGAGAGAAAGAAAGAGAACGAGTAAGAGAAAGAGAGAAGAAAGAAAGAAAGAAAGAAAGAAAGAAAGAAAGAAAGAAAGAAAGAAAGAAAGAAAGAAAGAGAGAAAGAAAGAGAAAGAAAGAAAGAGAGAAAGAAAGATTCCATAGAAATGTATCTACCACTGAGGCAAAGTACTTTGAGAAAACAAAGAGGATGGAGGAATAGGGATTTCCTCTACATTTTTCAGGCCAGAGCAGTCTTTTTTTCCCAGTTAATTTGGCCAGAGAAACAGGCTGGTGAACATGACAAAACCCCATCTCTGCTGAAAATACAAAAATTATCCAGGTGTGGTGGCATGGGTGTGTAGTCCCAGCTACTCGGGAGGCTGAGGCAGGATAATTGCATGAACCTGGGGTGGAGGTTGCAGTGAGCCGAGATGGTGCCACTGAACTCCACCCTGGGTAACAGAGTGAGACTCTGTCTCAAAAGAAAAAAAACAAACAGCCAGCCCCCCTCAAAAAAACAAAACAAAACAAAACAAAACAAAACCAAAACTATATTATGACAGAACAAGGGAAAGTAACAAGTCCAGGGTTAGACCATAAATGTATATTGTTGCAGTATTGGGGGCTACATGAATGCAAACTGGTCACATACTATAAAAACTAAGGCTATTCTAATCTAGTCTAGCAAAGATACTAACACAGCAGCTGCAAGTGGGGCTATTACTTGATTGAATTTGTGTTAATATATTGTCATTCTCTAGGATTCATCTGGGTTCTGTGTGGTTATTGTGATGAATTAAACGGGATATGATTGGGACTACCATCTCTGAAACCTGTAGGTTCTGGGGATCACACTAAACTCTGATATTTTCTCCAGAATGCTATCTTGTTTTTAGCTTCTATTTTGGCTTAGGAGGGGATGGAGGCAGTTTTAGAGGCTTCCCTGGGTCCTCTCTACTATGGTATAATTAATTCACAGTCCAAAGAATCCATGTAAGTATTCTGCCTACTGCAAAATGTTTCTATTCCACTTCTAACTTGAATGTTTGGAAACTGACCACTAGGTTTGTCTGTGGAAAATGTGGACCTACTGTCAAGTGGTCCTGGGCTAAGTATCTATTTATTACCAGGCTCCCATACCCATATGCCTGCATCCTAACAAAGGGAATAATCTGGATCACCAGGGATCATTGTCAACTAGAACCTTGCGTCTAACAGTCTCTAAATACCTGTATATCTCCATTTTCACAGTATATGGTTACTTAAGGAAGTCATCCCAGTAGCTTTGGAGAAGTTCTGGTGAACTTTCACCATTTTCATAATGTTGCAGGGTACTTCCACCTGGGAAACCAGCCTGTCTTCTTAATGGGTGCTGGATTTGAATACCGGCAAATCCGGAAACTAGGCAAAAGATCATGACTTTTTATTATAGCAGCTTCCCTCAGCCTTATAAGCATGCAATCTTGACTTCTTTTAATTATTTAGATTGAGAACACCCTTGTTAGTTGCTCATCTTCATTGCCCTTGCATATACTATGTTTTGTAATCATGTCCGTAGTTTTCTGTAAGTCAGCACTGTCTCCTACCTACTGTCACTTCAATTTGCTGCTCATTAAGATAACTGTATGCATTGCTCTGATAGTTAAACATTTCCATCTACCTCTATTATCATTATTATTTTAGTCCTATAATCTCCATTATTATCATGAAGCCCTATTCAGTATAACATATTCTATGGTCAGTTCTGGTCTAGACAGCTATCACTGAGATTCCTGGAATATTCCTTACGGTTTTGATAAATGGAGTGTCTTTGGAGACTCTCTGTGGAATATAATTGGCAAGTAGTATTTCCATCCTTAAGAGTATAACTCCTACCATATGCATTCTTCTGACCTTTTGGCCACTTCTTCCACCACCTTTCATGCTAATTCCTGCATTTCTATTTTTTGGTTTTTTGTTTTGTTTTGGTTTGGTTTTTGTTTTTGTTTTGAGATGGAGTATTTCTCTGTTGCCAAGGTTGGAGTGTAATGATGTGATCTCAGCTCACTGCAACCTCCGACTCCTGGGTTCAATCAATTCTCCTGTCTCAGCCTCCCAAGTAGCTGGGATTACAGGTGCCCACCACCATGTTTGGCTAACTTTTGTATTTTTTAGTAGAGATGGGGTTTCGTGATGTTTGCCAGGCTAGTCTTGAACTCCTGACCTCAGATGATCTGCTCACCTCAGCCTCCCAAAGTGTTGAGATTACAGGTGTGAACCATTGTGCTTGGCTTGATAAACTCTCTCTTATTCAACTTTATGGTCTACTACCTACTCTCTGGACACCATACATACTTCTCTGGCTTCTATGGACATATGTTGGCTAAGTTCTGTAGTTTCCTTGGGGTATAGGTTCTTTGTTTCCTCTATAGCTGCAGCATACCCTCAGCTAAGTTATATTGTACCTTCACCTTATTTATTGGTCTGGTGACCAGGAGGGGTGCATTGTCTTGCAAGACAGAAGTCTTTGACGTGTCTTCAAATGATGATTAGTGCTACCCCTTAGCAGGAAAAAAATAGGCCATTTCTGGAGGCCTGGGTAGTTCAGCAGAACCTAGAGATTAAAATTCTGCATGAATAGATCCAGATGTTTCCATCTCAAAATGTTAGGTTCCACTCCTCAATCAGGGCCCTGATCTTGTCATAATAGAATTGCTAGAATTGAAATTCAACCTTTCCTAAAGTTTAACTACCCTTATAACTAAGCTCTGGGCCAAATCCTTAGCAGTTTTATTCCTCTATGTGCAGGAGAGGAGATTCTTTTTATATGCTACTTATGGCAATGCCTGGGGAGGTACTCAGCTGTAGGCCATCAGCAGTAAGTACTCCTAGCTACTAACTAGCAGAATAAATGCCTATGTTCAGAAAACAACAACCTCAGTGACTGGTCATATCATCCACCAGAAAAGAAGGGACTGCTGCTGCTTCTGCTGCTGCTGCTGCTGCTGCTGCTTCTTCTTCTTCTTCTTCTTCTTCTTCTTCTTCTTCTTCTTCTTCTTCTTCTTCTTCTTCTTCTTCTTCTTCTTCTTCTTCTTCTTCTTCTTCTTTTTAAGATAGTGGATGTTTTATCATTTTAATTATTGATAAAAATGGCCAAAATTGAAATTACAAAGAGCAAAAGGAAAATTATACAATGGAGTTTTATGAAGGACAAAATACATGGGATCAAAAGCCAATGCAGCAGCATTGGCCTTGGATTGCAGAAGGGCACCTACTCTGTTGAAACCAGAGGGAAAGAGGAAAGATGAGTGTAATGGAGGAAGGTTTCTAGGTTTGTTGGCAAGCAGTGGACTGATTGTTATCTGATGGAAATGAAGTAGGAGGCAGAATTGTGTTTTAAGAATGAAAGAGTCATTGGCCAGTAGTAATTTTTAGGAGAACAGAGAAATGTTGCAAAGCTTTCATTAATGAAAAAAATTTTGTTTTCCTCTTTTTAAGTTCAGGGGTACATGTGCAGGTTTGTTATACAGGTAAATTGTGTTATGGGTGTTTTTTTTTTTAATTGTACAGATTGTTTCATCACCCAGGTATTAAGCCTTTAGTTATTTTCCTGATCTTCTCCCTCCTCCCACTCTCTACCCTCCTCTAGGCTTCATTGTGTGTTGTTCCTCTCTATGTGTCCTTGTGTTCTCATCAATTAGCTCTCACTTATAAGTGAGAACATGTGATATTTGGCTAATGAAAAGAATTTCATTGTGCCCCTACTGTGGGCTTTTATATAAAGTAGGAAAATGAACTATCCAGAGAAGCATGGTAAAAATGACAGGCATTGTTGAGGTCTCAGATGAAGTTGGTGGTCAAGAATGTTTTGTACAGTCTCCCCTGCTTTGTGACTTAAGCCTTCAGTAGTACTCAGCTGAGTCAGAACAGCACAGAAAGAATGCATACCTGACCTAATGCAGAGTGAAATTTTGTCATATGGGCTTAACAAAAGCGGAGGTGAGTGGGATACTGGTGGAGTGTTATACATGGAATTAGAAGAAAACAGGACAAAATCAGAAGATACTAATAAATGGACATGTAACAGACAATCACAATTATATGTTACAATGGCTGCATTAAAAAGAGTTGAACATGCAATCTGAAAATACAAATTGTTTTAGAAAAGTGATTTGGGCACAGGAGTGAATTAGATGATAAGATCTAAGGTGGCCCTTAGAGTAGATGGTGGAGGTGAGATCAAGAGAAGTCATTGCAGATGACGAAGTCAGTGAACCCACTGCCAAATAGTGAAATCAGCAGTTTTTCTATTCTCGTCATGATTGGCCTTTCAGTCGTATTCAATATCATTAATATCTTGTTCCTGAAATAATCATACCTTAATTTCTGTGCCATTGCACATAACTGGCTTCTCTCCTACCTCTCTGTTCTCTTCTTCTCTCCTGCCTTTGTTAGTTCTTCTTTAACTTCTTTAATGTCTTTTCATGCAGTCCTGTTCTCACTCTACATTTCTTCCTAGGGTGATTCCATTTAAACATATGGATTCAAGTACTTCTGTGTACTGATGATCCTCAAATTTACTTCTCTTGTCAAGGCATTTCCTTTCAGCTCCAGACTCACATGTGGTCATCCACATCTATATACGGCTTTGTCTCATCTTCTCATCAACATCTTCAAAACTGAATTTTTGATCTTTCCCATGAACTTGATCCTCTTCCAGACTTATCCATCTAATTAGGTCATTCATATCTACAATTGGATGTTTCATTTTTATCCGTACCTGTAAATTTCAAGATAGAAATGCAGCATATTCAGTTACCTTTCTCAATTCTTCTCTTCTCCTTGTATCCATTCCCTGTGACTTGTGACTGCACTTTCCCCACTGGAGACAGAGTGTACTTCTCTACTTCTTGACTTAGGGCTCAGCATATGACTTGCTTTGACCAAAGAGATTTTATCTGATGTGTTGCAAGCAGAGGTATGAAATGTGTTGTCACGGCTGGGTTTGCCCTTTTACTCTCTGCCATCATTACTAGAAGAACAAATCCTGCTGGCTTCAGGAAATCGAGATGCACATAGAATAAACCTCTCCCAGTAGCCATAAGTACCTGTAGCCTAAAGGAAAGCCATCCTGCCAACTCTTAGACTGCAATGTGAGAATAACTGTCTCAAGTCACTGAGCTTTAGGGTGGTATGTTGCTCAGTAATAGCCTGTAGCAGTAGCCAACTGATATAGTGAGTATATTAGGGATTTTGGTGCAGGGCAAAAAAGACCAGTTTGAAATGACACCCTCAATGATTTCATATGCCATCAGACCTCTGTTAGGTGTTATGTAACCCCTATTTCTTTCCTGACCACTGGCCTACTAGTCCCTGGGTTGGAAAACAGATACAGATTTTAATTGAAGCCATGGGAGCAGATATGATTATTACCAAAGAGTGAGAAATGAAAGACATATGAAGTAAATTTCAAGCAGCACTCATATCTAAATTTAGGTAGAGTAGGAGAAACTATTAAAGGCAGGAAAAGACAATAACCAGAGAGAAGGAAAACTGGGATTTTGATTCTTCATAGAAGATGGTCAAATAGTAAAATGGAAAAAAGGACACAGAGTTTTTTTTTTTTCCATAACCAAGTATTACAATTATATTCTAGGACATAACCAACATTAGCAAAAGAAAGTTTGTCTTTTTGCTGTATCACTATGAATTATCTGGGTGAGCTAGTGCCTTTTAGGAAATTATAGGATATGAAGAACTAAATATTTATTCTCCAAAATGGATGCAGGACCTTGTGGGGAGTGAGGGTAAAGTTGTTGAAAAAGTCAGATGGAACTAAGGCAAAGGAGAACTGTGTATGAGACTAGAGGGAACAATGACTCCAGCAGGCCTGTCCGTGGGGCACACTGAATGGTGAAGCAGCAGCATGGCACAGCAAGAAGGCCGGGCCCTCAGCTTGGATTTCTCTCCTGGTTCTACCACCTACAAGCTATGTGACCTTGATTCACTTTATTAACTTATGACATAGAAGCACCAACCTTATATGACTGTTTTGAATATTATGTGAGTTAATTCAAATAAAGTGTCTAGAACTGAGCCTGTCATATAATGAGTGCTTGAGTTGTTAGCCATACTATTGTGGACCTGTTCGATGTGTCAGAATCTGGTGACTTTTAGCCAATAACTGTTTGCTTTTTTTCCTGAATGCAGAGTTAAGTTTCATTTCTCAGATCGTCTTATAGTTAGATATGGCCATATGTGTAGTTCTTGCCAAAGGAATGTAAATAAATGATGGTTTCAACGTAAAATGAGGATTCTAAGGTTTGCCTACTCCATGCTGATGACAATGAGACCTAAGGGGGCAGTGAAGTCTCCTACATGAGGTAAGAAGCCTGAATCCCTAAATCACCATGTGTTGAAGAGACACCAGATATCCAGAAATATCTACATGTACAGGCATGTACAGGCATACCTCATTTTACTGCACTTTGCTTTATTACACTTTGCAGATATTGCATTTCCTTCCTTCCTTCCTTCCTTCCTTCCTTCCTTCCTTCCTTCCTTCCCTCCCTCCCTCCCTCCCTCCCTCCCTCCCTCCTTCCTCCCTCCCTCCCTCCCTCCCTCCCTCCCTCCCTTCCTTCCTTCCTTCCTTCCTTCCTTCCTTCCTTCCTTCCTTCCTCCCTTCTTTTCTTTCTTTTTGATGGAGTCTTACTCTGTCTCCCAGGCTGGAGTGCAATGGCATGATCTCGGCTCACTGAAACCTTTGCCTCATAGGTTCAAGAGATTCTCCTGCCTCAGCCTCCCAAGTAGCTAGGATTACAGGCACCCACTACCACACCCAGCTAATTTTTGTATGTTTAGTAGAGGTAGGGTTTCACCATGTTGGTCAGGCTCATCTCGAACTCCTGATCTCTGGTGATCCACCCACCTCAGCCTCCCAAAGTGCTGGGATTACAGGTGTGAGTGACCACGCCCGGCCCAGATACTGCATTTTCAGCAAATTATAAAGATTTATGGCAAGCTCACATCAAGCAAGTCTATTGGCACCATTTTTTCCAATAGCTTGGGCTCATTTCATATCTCTGTGTCAAAATTGGGTAGTTCTAGAAATATTACAAACTTGATTATTATTATATCTGTTATAGTTATCTGTGATTAATAATAATTTATCTTACTATTGTAATTGTTTTGGGCAGCAAAAACGGTGCCCATATAAGATCACTAACTTAATTCATAAATACTAAGTGTTCTGACTACTCTACTCACTGGTTGTTCCTTGGTCTCTCTCTCTTTCTTCTTGGGCCTCTCTGTTTTTTGAGACACAATATTGAAATTAGACATATTAATATCCCTAAAATGGCCTCTATATGTTCAAGTGAAAGGAAATGTCACACATCTCTCGCTTTAAAGCAAAAGCTAGAAATGACTAAGCTTAGTGAGGAAAGCATGTCAAAAGCCAAGCTAGGCTAAAAGCTTGACAGTTAGCCAAGGTGTGAAAAGTTCTTGAAGAAAATGAAAAATGCTACTCTAGTGGACACATGAATGATAAGAAACTGAAACAGTCCTATATCTGATATGAAGAAAGGTTTAGTGGTCTGGTTAGAAGATCAAAGCAGCCACAACATTCCCTTAATCCAAAGCCTAATCCAGTTCAAGGCCCTAACTTTCTTGAATTCTATGAAAACTGAGAGAGGAGAGGAAGCTACAGAAGAAAATTTGGAAACTTGCAGAGATTTGTTCATGAAGTTTAAAGAAAGAAGCTGTCTTCATAACATAAAAGTGCAAGGTGAAGCAGCAAGTGCTGGTGGAGAAGCTGCAGCAAGTTATCCAGAAGATCTAAGATAATTAATGGGATGGCTACACTAAACAACACATTTTTCATGTAGATAAAACAGCCTTATTTTGAAAGAAGATGCCATCTAGGACTTTCCTAGCTAGAGAGGATGTCAGTGCCTAGCTTCAAAGCTCCAAAGACAGGCTGACTCGCTTGTTAGGGGCTAATGAAGCTGGTGACTATAAGTTGAAGCCAATGCTCAACTTAAAAGGGTCCCCCAAACCCGAGAGTCCTTAAGAATTATGCTAAATCTACTCTGCCTATTGTATCTGACCCATTATATCTTTTCGGGACTATCTCTTTTGAGGAATATTCTCACCTAAAGAAATGCAATGGGTAAAAATAACAAAAAAAACTTACATCACATTCTACATTCTGATATCTATGTATTTCCTTGATAGTATGAGCCTAAAAAGCACTGGCATAATTCTAAACAATTCATACATCATTTGTCACATAAACAAATAGAACATTGCTCTTTAATTTGTTAATATAACTATGGTAAAAGCATTGCATATTATGCACCCATATCAAAAATTTATAATGCACGGAAACATGCAAACTTTAGTAAAGAAAACTCCAGTGTTTTCTCAAATTTAACAGAGCAAAATATCTTTTTTGTAAAGCTTCTGTAAACATTTTTGAAGACATAGTTTTGCTGACTTCAATTTGAATGATGTTGGCGGAATATCCATGTTCAAAAACTCTAGGTGAGAGGGTGAATTGGCAAATACTTTTTGGAGGGCAAATTGGTGCGATGTCCATAAAAACCTCTAAATCAATAAGTCCACCTCTTGGAATTCCTCTTAAGAATTAAACCCCATAGGAACATGAGTGCAAAGGCTATCAGTATTATTGTATTAATAGCAGCACAAAAAACTAAAAATCACCTAAATTTATTTTAATAGGGGTTTGGTAAAAGAGGTTAGGTTATATTCATACTCTGTATATATTAGTTACTAGTAAATAATAAGCTATACATCAAAGAGAGTGCAAGCTTCAAATGGGCATGCATTTTTGTTCGCTAATGTATCTGTCTCCAGAAAATAGAAAAAGGTTCTGGCACATTATAGCTGCTTAAGAAATGTTTGGTGAATAAATGAAAATGCATTGTGATGAAAAGGCATCTGAGACATATTAAGTAAAAAAAGTAATTTTTAGAATAATTCATATTCAAATTCATGGGCAAGTTCCAATTCATATTCAAAGAACTAAACATAGAGATAAAGAACCAGATGATACCCTTTACACTGCAACCAGAGGTTACCTCTGAGGTTTGGAATAAGAGTGGTGAGAATTAAGGGGAGAGCTTTGGTGGTACTTCCTGTACTTAGTTAGCTATTGACTGCCTCTTTTCAAACAAATATATATTCATATATTATTTAAAATATCATCATGGGTCTTTTGAAAATAATTTGAAATGATAATATAGGGTATTTATATTTTGAACAGGAAATAGTAATGTTAGCTAAAAACTTGCTGAGTGCTGATCATGTGCTAGGCACTGTTTAGATACTTTACAAGTATTAACTCACCTATTCCTGACTCATTTAATCTTACGAGGGAAGTACTGGAACTATTACCATTATACAGGCAAGGACACTAAAGATAAGGCACTCGTCTGCAGCCACATAGCTATCAAATGGGGAATTTAGGCTAGAAACCCTAGAAATTAGGCTTCAGAATGTACTATATCAATCATCCCATTGAAGCTGTGTTTGAATATTAGGTTGGTGCAAAAGTAATTGCGGGTTTTGCCATTATTGGCAAAAAACTTTGTGCTAACCTAGTAAAATCAATATTCTGAGTCAATGAGGAGCTGTTTGGAATAATGAGAAAGAAGAGAAGTACAATAAGTCTATGAAGGTTGGTAGCAAATCTCAAAATCAAATGCTGAAGTATTTGGATTGTTTTGATACTTAGCAGAGCAATAGGATCATGAGCTCCTTTAAGCTTGTTGATGTTTTTTGCAAGGAGAATAGAATAATTAGAAGACAGTAAATAAAATTGTTTCCCCACCCATACATCTTAGCTAATGTATTGGTAGGGGAAATGGATAGTGGTAAAGTATTCCAAAATCCATTATTGGAAACAAAGGGAGCAATATTTGGCAATAGTGGTCATAGTGCTGGTGAATAGAAACATCAAAACTAACTGAATTGTGTATTTTAATAGTATTAATGGAAATGGTAACAATAGAGATATTTTCAGGAAAGATTATTTCCTTAGTAAAGCTAAAGTCATCAGGTGGTCTAGCCAGGTCTGAATCACAGTCCCTGGCATCAGACATATGTGAACACCTCTGAAGCATTGTTCATTTCTTTGGCTGGGAATTCCCTTCACCTTCTTGAAATGGCAGATTCCTACTCATTTTTCAAGGTCACACTTGGAGTTATCTCTTCTATAGAATCTCCCTTGAGTATCCTCCAAGGAAAAGATAAAATATTCCCTCTTCTGTGTTTCCTTGCTCCTTTAGTCATCTTTGTACTATCACACTTATTAGGTTGTCTTCTTGTCAGCTATCCACATAGGTATCTCCCTGGATAGACTCCATGTGTTCTTTGAAATCTAGGGTCTTATTTTATTGTATCCTTGTTTGCCAAAAAAACGTGTTCAGCAGATTAGGTACTTATGAAATAGTAATTGAATAAATGCATGTATTTTAATTTATTTACTTAATTATAACCCCACCTTATTAAAATAATTAAGATGTCTTAGAAGTTAATAATGAGATAAGAAACATTCTAGCTTAAGTTTATTGAATATTTTATGACGGGCATTCTGTTAAATTACACACACACAAACACACACACAGTATCTCATTTCACCATTGGCCCATATAACTTCACCATTTCACAGCTGAATAAACTAAGGCTGAGAGAGGTTAACTTGGGCAAATAAGCAATAACTCTCAAAGTTTGGCTTCAACCTCTGGTTTGTTTGACTCCAAAGCTTACGATTTCATTAGGCGAAAATTAGAAGCCGTGAGAAAGATAAGCAAAGGCAACTTAAGTGTAAGAATAAAAAGTCTGCTGATTAGAGAAATGTGATCTCTACCACTTGTCTAGCAAAACAGCATGATGACTCTGGCACACACAATGTGCTAGTTCAAACCCCCATGCCAATCTTTCTAAATAAACCAGGGAATAAACCAACAATGATTGGCTGTAGCAATACTATCTTCTTCCCTGTATTTTAGTAACACTGATTCGTTACACTCCGTCTGTTCAGTTCACAATTTTGTTTCTTGTTCTATCCAGAAACTTGCCTTTGTTTTGTCAATAGGTAGAAATAGTGCTAAAATAACTTCGGACATCTTATTTCCAGGTTGCAAAAGTAGAAACTCTAGCTGTAATGCATCAGGAAAAATAATATACTGTGGCTATTAACCATTAACTTTCAGTCGAGATACACATTCTAGCAGTCAGTCATCTGAAGCTGATAAATTCCAGACAACTTGCTTTGCATAAATTTTGAATGATTCTGTAGGATAAAATACTCCGAGGAAGAGTTGACTGATACAAATTATTTTTAAAGACCAGGGACAGCCAAGACCAGATTGTCTTACCTACTAATATTTTATATTTAGATAGATAATCTATCTGAATAATGAACAGGATGAAGAAAAATTCTCTAGAACTTAAAGTCTTTAATCATCTTATAACATATTGTAAGTTATTCAGGTAAGTATTTATGAGATGACTATTATTAATTTGCTTAGTTGATGACTGAAGTAGCATGGATCCTGCATGATAGAAAGTTTTACTTTAATTACCACAAGGTTAGCTGGAGATGCATCAAGCAATTTGAGGAGGCTCCTCCCCAAATTGGTTGGGAACAGGATTCATCATTCTCTTGTTTACATAAGAATTGATTGTGAATGGCTGATGTTGCATCTGCCTCTCACAAGATGTGCTTTTAAAAAATAAAAAAACTAGGTAATCTGCTTACTGGATAAGATAGTGGCCAACCTAATGCAACAGTAAAAATGGGTCCTGGTCATTCTGTCAAGCATTAAATATTTTGCAGGTCTTTCTGCTGAGTTGCAAAAAAAAAAAAAAAAAAAAAGGAAGTTGGGTCTTATATTAAATTTTGCCCCGGGGCATTATTACTTTGAAAGTAATCCAAATATTTTGTTTATATTGGAAGGGTTCAGTGAGACATAGTTAACTGTGAATAGAATTCAAAACAATAACTCTGGAAAAGAACTATTCCCTTTGGTCAGAGGCTATTGTGTCAGCCGTTGTGCCGAGTCAATCAAAAAGAAGAAAGAGAAAGAGAGAACACCAACTGTGAGAATGGAGCTGTCAAGCTGATTGACTAGATAGCAATATAAAATTTGAAATGTTCTATGTGATAAGGTAAACACGCAATTTTTATCTGAGCATTGGCAAAAGCTAAATGCAACAACTTGAAAATCTCATGGAAGTGTCATTAAGAAATATAGAGAAACAAAATTATTTCTGTATACAATTGAAAACAACAAAATTCACCTATTTAATGTCATTGTTTGATACCGTAGAGAGCTTTGAAGAAAAGTATTAAGACCAAATTTCAGAACTGAATGCATGTTTATAGTGGCTTTTTCTCTTTTCTACCACTTTGATAAACAAGTGCCTTGTCAAATCCACAAGGTTTGCTTTAGTAGTCAGTTACATTTATGTCAAGTATTTGACTTTTAGGAAAAACATTTTAATAGTGGAGCATTAGAGAACTGTTTTATTCCTGTTGATTTGAGTAATAAGACTGAAAACAATAGAAAATGTAACTTATTTCATTTGTGTTTTATTGCAAATTGCTGTCGAATTTCTTGTGCACTGGCATCAGTTGACTTTTCTGACGTTGTTAAGAAATAAAGCATGAGACATCACGCTGGTCAGTAATAGGGCTGCCCTGGGCAGTCATTCACCACAAAACTCCTTGGATTGTTACTTTACTATAACTTGTGTCTCTTCTTTTTCTTCACTTCAGATCTTAACTTGCCATCCATTTTCTACTTTTTTTTCATTTGGCCTATATAGTTTTTGATTAACTTATGCTTTGCAAATTTAATTAAAATCTTCCATCTCATCACATTATTCGTCATTTTTTCTGTTTCTTGATAGCTTTCATCATTAAGTCAAAAAATGTTTTCCTTCTCTTATTCAACCTTCTTGTTTAATTATTTTAATCACATATAAAATAATCTTCATTTGGCTTATTCTGTTCTTCTGGTTCACTGACTATCTCCCTTATTTTGAACTCTTTATATAAATTTGCAGTTTTGGTTTCAAGTTCACTGCCACATGTAGAAAATACATCTTTTGCCCCTCATTTTTATTTCATCTCTTTCTTTAAAATGCCACCTGAAAACACATTTTGCTCTATTTCCAGTTTTACACGTTTCTGTCTATATTTCAGTATGTTTATAAAAACATTTTAAAGAGCATTTATATCTCCCCATTTTTCATTTTGTGGTTCAGTATATCATTTACTTTTTAAAGTATTTCTCAAGAAAATGTGCTTGTTATTGTCACATCATTACCCCAATTGATGTCTGTGTGACCATTGAACACGTCAATCTAGTGTTCAACAGTCAACCATATTAGAAAGAAGCTAAAAAAATAAATCTGTAAAATTTATATTCACTGTTGAAAGAATTGTAACTGAACATTTGAAAAGATTTCTTTGGTTGAAAAAAGTTAGGAAATAATATGCTAGCATTTCAAATGCATTTTTTATTCATCTGTGAAATACTATGTTTTCTCAAATTCATTACTTGTATTTATTTTCTTGGAGAACAGTGAGTTCTAAACTGATAATTATTTTAATATCCTGTGAAAACTTATTTGTTGTAACTAGCAATCTTTATTTTAACCCACTGAGCACTGTACTTTATTAAATATATATTATTTATATATAATTACATTATTTTTATATATGACTATATATAATGATTAAATACTATATAAACTTATTTCGGTGGTTATTCATCCAATAAAAACTACAGTACTATTTCAAACCTTGTCTGAAAATTGTAGTCTTTATTGGATAAATAAAGGTTAACTTGCAAGAACTGGATTTCGTATAGAAAGCCCTGCCAGCTACACTGTTCTTTGGATGCAGTGTGGTGTCTTGAAAGTCCTGGGAACCAGAAAAAGCCTGTCTCTGTTAGTGAGCTTTGTAATATTGAACAAAATATTTGTTCTTTCTGGTCTCCATTGCTTATTTTATAAAATGAGAAGATATGATTAAATTACCTTCAAAGCTCTTAATAGCTCTAAAACTTTGATGATCTTACAACTTTACACCCATTTTTAGAGAATCTTGATGAGGCAACATTATCTTTGGGGAAATCTTAAATATATGTATATGAAAACGTGCACAAGGAATTTATGGTAAATAGGAATATAGTGTAAACAAGTAGTTTTATGAAGTGTAGGATGCCATGACTTTTTCAGTTAGTATTTTATATTAGATTGATAAATACAGTTATTTTATTCTGTGGTTTTTATGCAACAATCCATGATTCTTTAAACTTTGTAAAGACTTCAAAGTTTATAGTATAAAACTGTGATTACCCAAATAGCATCACCAAATCACTGTCTCTGTCTTTGCTCTGAAAACTCGCGTTGGCTGCTCTTGATTAGAAATGGAGATAAAATTAATTGCCTGATTTTTGATAGGGATTTTCAAAAGCTTAGCAGATTTTATTAGCTAATCCAAACAATCTCTGTGCAAGACAATTTGCTGCTTCTTTTCTCCTTCTCCCTGCCCGCTTCACTCTTTATAGTCTGGATCTGGAACAGCGGATTGACAGGCGAACACTGGGGCCAGAGAAACTGGTGCCTTTCCTTCCACAGAGTCCTTGTTCTTCTTAGCTTGGCTTATATCCTAATAACAAGGAAAAAGTCAGCATTTCACATCCCAAGGGCATGAACTTCCTGCCCTGCTTTGACTCAGGCAAAGAACATCTCCAGGCCCAGTGTCCTCTGGTGGGTAGAAGTATCCTTGCAATTTTTATCACATGGCCTGCCCTGCAGCTTCTTCTCCAGTACCATTCCATGATTACTAAATGCACAGATGTAAAAGAAACCTGCCAATGCCTTGAAGTGAAATCTCAGAACATCATAACATATCACGCTGAAAGCAATGTAATAAAAACAGGTATTCAGGTCTGAGGAAATAAGAGAAATCGAACACCTCAAAGACTAGGACAAGGATCTTTAGTTCAACGCCTCAGCAGTCAGCTTTGGCATATGTGAGAATGTAAAAGAGGGTGGTACACCTTTTGCTTTGAATGTTTCACCAATTGATTCCCCTGGCTGCCTTCCCAGAGTCTATGAGTATCATAGTCCCTTAATGAAGGCTTCATCGCATTCTTTTGAACTGATTCCTGCCAATATCAAAGAAGCACAGCAGAAACAAAAACACTGCTGTGATGTTAGAAATCACAATTGTTAACTTTGAAAAGAAATCTTGGTATGCAGGTTAGAACAATATCCAAGTGGTTCAAGTAGTAGACTGATGAATTCACCGGAAAACTCTCTAAAAAATGAAGTGGGTGGGAAAGAATAATACTCTTTGTCTGGGTACCTACTTAGAAAAGTAAAGGAGAATTTAAATATCATGATACCACGGTAAATATTTTTAAGCATTTGCTTCTTGCAGTAAACTTTGAATTGGAATAAAAGATGTAAAATAAGAAGTTAGCAATTTTTATAGTAATCTTTTAAATAAAGTTGAAATACATGAAACACATAAAGAAAAAAATGTAGTGGTTCTAGCAAGGTTGTGCTATTTCTTGAAAAATATATAAATGCAACAATCTTATTTTTAAGATTTATAACATCTGTTATCAATACTCTGTTTAATATATATGAAAATACTGAACTAAACATAATGTTTCTGGATTTGAAGGAACCTTAAGGAGCTATTAATAGCACCTTAGAATATGTTCTTGTTCTAGATTTCTCCCTTTGAAGCTAATTACTGATATAAGTAATAGCTGTCGTTCTCATTTTTAAGACTTCCTTCAATTTATTTTAGTATATATAACTAAATTATATTATATGCATCATTTAATGATAAAGCCACTATATCTGATGCTATTGTATGGATTACATCTGGTGAAAATTCTCATTTTATATTAATTACCAAATTCACCAATTAGCTGCAGATTTCTAGTTCTGCTGTGGGGTGAGTCAGATAAGTGCTCTCTGCCACATTTATGTGCTATAGCAGGTCACCAAAATAACTTTATAATGATCTCCGTGTAATGCCAACATGATCCCAAATAATGCTTAATATATATACCTTTAGGGTGAATGTATGAGCAGATGGTTACTCCTCTGCCCTATGCTCTGAATACAACTGCCTTTCTTTAGAAAAATATATTCAGTGAGACTTTGCACCATTTAGTGTATCACTCTAATCATATACTCCTTGTTATGATCTATTAACTGTTCACATTCTTCACACTAGCCTTGTGCCCCTTAATGATAAGGACCATGCCTCTCTCTCATTCTTTTATTTCCAGTCCCATTACCAACGCTGACACATTACAGACTCTCAAGAAATGCTTTTTAATACATGAATAAATGAGTGAATGCATGCATGGATGCTTAGAATGACCCAGGCCAAACATGCAAATGGAAAATTTGTTTTAGTAGGCTGCTTCTTTTGCTTTCCTTTACACTTGGGTTTATATTAAAATTCACATCATCATAAAACCAGGGTGTGAATCACAACACTCAGCAAGATTACAGAGATGGATCTATTTTTAAAGTAAAGGAGAAAAACAGGATGGAAAAGCTTTCGTAGGTACGGGTAGCACTATTTAGAAAAGAAAATAACTTTGCTATTATTGCAGACTTATTAATGTTTGCAGTTTTCCTGATTATTCTAATGCAAACCAAATGGCATTTAATTTGGGAGAAATTGCTCTGGACGTGCAATCTAAAGAGGCGAGAAATGAAACAGACTTTCTTTATGCAGTGTTTGGGATGTGGTTAAATTATTTTAGGATGTTCAACAATATAGTGTAAATTCAAATCCTGTGGGCAAAGCTAAACAAGCAATGCTAGGCAGCTTAGCCACTTAATCTTTTGGTGTTCAGTCTGTTGGGTCTGTGCTGTGAAATGGCTCCTGTGGCTTTCATGTGGAAAATGAGAATGTTCTGTAACGGCTGATGTGGGAATAAAGAAGTAAATACAAGGAAACTCTTACAAGCTTTTAATATTAACTGCACTAAGTAAGTGTAACTAACTGCATTAAGTTATTGATTTATCAGGGCTTGACCAAATACTATTTCCCTTTATCCTTTTTGGGGACAAGGACAAAAAGTACAAAAAAAGTTCAATGAGCCAGTTGTTAACTGATGAATGTACTGATTATTCATCTAGCTATCGTAGTAGGAGAATGTCCATGGGGCCATTTACGATGGCTGGAAAACTGACTAAGGCTTATTGATCCTGATCATTTAATGATTGAAGTACCAATAAATACAACTTTTCTAGAAATTTTGTAGCACTCTATCTCCTCAATAAATGAAATTCGATAGGATCGTTTGGACTGAAACCACAAATTTCAAGGAGTTGCCTCATTACTTTTTATTTTCCCCTTTAAAATATTACTAAGTTTCTTTAACCCTGGTTTATAATGATGGAAAAGAAACACAGTCTGTTTTCCATGGCTAAAGGAAATAAACTATTAACTGGTAAATAAACAGTAGATTGGTGTTTAGGGATGGATTTTAACACGATATATTTAGGACATGCAAAGGACACTTAGATTTCAGTCACATTTGGGTAGGTTCCAGACCCTATTAAAACTGACAATGAGAGTAACTTTATTTACGTAGAAGCATGAAGGTCTTCTTGGGGTCTTGTCTGTAACTGCCATACTCAAAGGAGCTGCAGTATCCACTCTCTCAAGTTGGTGATTAGACTTTTAGACCATTTCAAAGGATGCAGAGGGGGTTTCTCTCTAAGTTTCTAGGGCTTTTAAGCACAAATCCCAATTGTGAACTTCAACGCACTTGAATCCTGATTACCTTTTCAGTCCCTAATTACCCAGGAATCAGGTTATTGGCAGGAACTGTTAAAAACAACAAAAACAGAAAGCAGTGTATATTGTTTGCTGTCTGAAGAATGAATTGACCTTCAGTTTGTGAACATTGCATAAATTATTTGGTGTGTCAGAAACATCCCTAGCCTTACGCCCCCCAAATAACAAGCAAAACAAAACACACACGAAACAGGTTTATCTCTCCAACTTGCTGTCCTCTTGAGACCTAGACATGTTTAGGCTGAGAAAGTCAAGTCTTCTGACCATCAGATATTTAAGTTACTCGTGATGCATATTTGTGAATCAGGTCTTTGAATGGCTTTTTTTTTCTAGTATTTCATTGCTAGTACAATCCGTTAAAGAAAACAGAATTCCCCGCCATATCATTGTTTTTTTCTATGAACCATACTAAGAGAATTTCCACAACTGGATTTTCTTGATGACAGGGACTGTATCTTATAATTTTCCACATCTTAAAGTTTTGTATATCCTTTCTAAAATATAGTAGAAGGTCAATAATAACTTACTAGCTGATATAAAATAAATGTACGTTTCAGTATTTTTAATCCACAGCTCTGATTATCTTCTTAAAGACAAAGCAAAATGTTAGGTTTTGAGATTATATTTTAGAAGTCATAACCAGGGATAGAATTTTCTCTCTCAGAGGGACGTTTATAAAACAACACAAAAAAAGACTTCTTTTTGTCATTTTATTATTATGGAATATTCATATTTTCATCTCAAAATACACGTTTTCACACTCATAAAAAAAATTGCATTTTGGCCGAGAGCGGTGGCTCATGCCTGTAATCCCAGCACTTTGGGAGGCCGAGGTGGGCGGATCACGAGGTAAGGAGATCGAGACCACCCTGGCTAACAGGGTGAAATCCCGTCTCTACTAAAAATACAAAAAAATTAGCCGGCGTGGTGGCAGGCGCCTATAGTCCCAGCTACTCAGGAAGCTGAGGCAGGAGAATGACGTGAACCCTGGAGACAGAGCTTGCGGTGAGCCGAGATCACGCCGCTGCACTCTAGCCTGGGCGACAGTGCCAGACTCCGTCTCAAAAAAACAAACAAAACAAAACAACAACAAAAAACTTGCCTTTTGTCAGCCTTAATACATTTGCACTGTAATTTTTTCTATGACTGTATTGCTGTTTGCAATGTTTCCAAGGCTTTGGCCCACTTTACAGAGGTTTTGGATATAAGTTGTAAAGGTCTAATGGATTGTAGACTGCAGAAATGGATTGAAGAAATGTTGAGAGAATATTAGATGGAAATATTGAATGTCCAGTTAATCACTTTAAAGAATAATATTTCAAAATTACATTGAGAAGATCACCTCCAGCCATTTATCTAAGGTATCATTAATATTCTCAATAACAGCAACAAATACAGCATTTTTTTTGTTTCTCTACTCTTTCTCAGTAGCATACAAATATAATATTGCAATTTGCAACTAAAAAAGATAGACTATTTTCATTCTACTTACCCTTCCAATTGCTACCTATTTTGTATCGCTCCCTATTTCTTTTGTTTGCAAAATTCCCAGAAAAAAATATGGGTACTGGCTGAAAAATTTCTCTCCTCCCATTCTCTCTTGAGCCCATGCCATTCAGACTTTGGCGTCCCCTAGTACAAAGAAACTGCTCAAGCCAAAGCCGACATTGACCTCCATAATATTAAATCCAATCATCATTTCTGAATCAGGTGATCTCTGTCTCCTGATAAACTTTCATTACTTGGCTTCTAGGGAACCATGCCCTCTAGGTTTCTACTTCTCTGTTTGATTCATCTTAGTCTGAGTTGCAGATTCTTCCCATATCCCCAAGCTCTTAAAGCTTCATCTTTGGAGAGCATCTCTTTTTCATCAACACTTATGTCTTTATTGAACTCATTAGGTGTTATGGGATTAAATACTATCTA
This sequence comes from Theropithecus gelada, assembly GCF_003255815.1. Classification (NCBI taxonomy): domain Eukaryota; kingdom Metazoa; phylum Chordata; class Mammalia; order Primates; family Cercopithecidae; genus Theropithecus; species Theropithecus gelada. The sequence goes on from NC_037668.1 coordinate 110,520,195, forward strand.
TACACCCATGACTCCCAAATATTTAACTCTAGACTCAACCTCTTCCATGAACTCCACACACATGTATTTAATTACCTACTTGGCATCTTCTCACCTCTACCCAGCACCTCAAACTTGGCGTATTCTACCCAATTTTCTACCCACACATCTCTTTTAGCAGACGTCATCATCCTAGTTAATATCTATTTTAGTAGGTTGGGCCAAAACCCATTAATTTACTCCACACTTACCTCATGGTCTTACACTATACATCCAAAATTTCAGCAAACTCTGCTGGCACAATGCTCAGAAATATCAAGAATCCAACCTTTACCACCACCTCAGCTATTATCATCCTGGTTCAGACTGCCACGATCATCTCGCCTGGATTACTGTGCTAGCCTGTTTACCCATCTTCCTACTTGTGCCTTTGCCTATTGTTTTAGGCTGGATTCCCTCTCAGGAACATCTTGAATGAAAATTTTAGTACCTGTTTGGGAGGTGATACTGTTAGGAGGTGGTACTAGGAAACCCCACAAAGGAGTGCAGAAATGAGAAAGAGAAAAAAAAAACAAAATGAATGAATGGTTATTATTGAACACAGTAGGCAACTGAGGTTTGATCTCTCTGGTGAACTCTAGGAGACATACAGCCTGTCCTATTGGGTATTCTGGGGCACAGGGATCACTTGACATTTCCCTCCAGTCCCATATGGACTGGATGGGCTCCAAGGGTCAAAGGAAGTCCTTAAGCGAAGTCAGAGGCAGCATCTTCCGCATAATTTGTGGGGCCAAGTGTCAAATGAAAATGGGAGGCCCCTTGTTAAAAATGATTAAGGATTTCAGGAAGGTGACAGCAATGCATGAAACCAAGGCCCTTCTGAGCATGAGACCCTATGCAACTGTATAGGTTGCACATCTGTAAAGTCACAGGAACTGGCATTTGGGATGTGTTGAAACAGAGTGCACAGGAATGACGAATACCTCAGTGATGTGAGTGGGCTACCATCAGAGTCTCCTACAATCCACCCAAATGCACTCAACTACAACTCTGATTATCTCTTTTAATTGGATGTCCAGAAAGGGAATTACCAGATAAAAGCCTATAAATGTGTTTATGTCTCTTGACATCAATTGCCAAATTCTATATAGGAAAATTACATAAATATTCCTGACAGTAGCTCTGTTCACTGTATCCTTACTAAGGTGAGTATAATTTTTCTTTATTTTTATAAATTTGAAGGTGTCAAAAATGGCATTTCAAAGTTGTTTCTACCGTGCATTGTTTTTGCTAAAGATAATATGGAGAATATTTGCATATATTTTCGGTCATTTGTATTTTGTATCTAAAATTCATGTGAAAATGCAAAGGAGCCACAAAAGCCAAAATAATTTTGACAAAAAACAACACTTTGTACTTACACTACCTGATTTTAAAACTTACTATAAAGCTACAGGAATCAAGACACTGTGGTGTTGGCATAAATTTGGCATCAATGAAAAGGATGAGAGTTCAGAAATAGATGCACACGAATATGATCAATACATTTTGGGCAAAAAGTGTGAAGGAAATGCAGTGGAAAAAAGATGGTCTTTTCAACATATGGCGATGGCACAACTGCATATCCATATGTAAAACAACAAAAACAAAACTTCACCCTTAGCTTAGACCATATAGAAAATGTGGTATCTATCTATCTATCTATCTATCTATCTATCTATCTATCTATCTATCTATCTATCTGTCTGTCTGTCTGTCTGTCTGTCTGTCTGTCTATCTATCTATCTATCTATCTATCTATCTATCTATCTATTTATACAGCCTGTTTATCCAACTGCCTAATTGTACCTTTGCCTACTGTTTTAGGTTGGATTCTGTCTCAGTCTCTCAGGAACAAACGTTGAATGAAAATTTTAGTACCTGTTTGGGAGGTGATACTATTGGGAGGTGATACTAGGAAACACCCCATAGAGGAGTGCAGAAATGAGAAAGAGAAAAAAATTATATCTCCATATATATATACGTGCACACACACACATGCACACACACACATACTAGGGAATACTACGCAGCCATAAAAAAGAATGAGATCATGTATTCTGCAGGAACATGAATGTAGCTGGAGGCATCATCCTTAGCAAGCTAACATAAGAACAGAAAACTAAATACCACATGTTCTCACTTATAAATGGGACCTAAATGATAAGAACTTATGACCACAAAGAAGAAAACAACAGACACTAGGATCTACTAGAGGGGGAGAAGGGGAGGAGGGAGAGAAGCAGAAAAGACAACTATTGGGTATTGGACTTCATAACTGGGTGATGAAATAATATGTACAACACACCCCCATGACACATATTTACCTATATAACAAACTTTCATATGTACCCCCAAACAGAAAATAAAAGATTTTTTTAAAAAATTAACTCAAAATGAGTCACAGAATTAAAACAAGACTGAAAAGTATAAAACATCCAGCTGAAAACAAAAATTTTAGAGACAACAAAGATTTCTGAATAGAACATAGCACAAATTATTAAAGAATAAGTTGAATTTCATAAAAATTAATATGATAACTTTTCACCTTCAAAAGTCACTGCCAAACAAATGAAAAGACAAGCTGCAGACTGGGAGAAGATATCTGCAAAAGGCATACCTGATAAAGGGCTTCTTTTAGATATAAACATTTTATAACACAATTAATAAAAAGACAGTCTAACAAAAGTCGGCAACATATTTGAGAAGACATTTATCAAAGATGTATGGATTGCAAATAAACAAAAGAAATGGCCCTCAATATCATTGATCATTAAACAAACACAAAATCACAATGAGATACCACTACACATCTACTGTTATGTCTCCAGTTAGAGAGACGAACAAAGCCATGTGTTGGCAGAATGTGGTACAAATGGAACTCTCATGTATTACTGTTGGAAATGTAAAATGGAACAGCCACTTTAGAAAACATTGTCGTAGTTTCTTATAGAGTTAAACATACAATTATCATGTGCCCCAAAAATTTCATCCTTAGATAATTTATTCAAGACAAATATTAATAAAAACATACCCCCATACATGGACTTGAACTTGAATGCTCACATCAGTTTTAAGCCAAAAAGCTGAAAACAATCTAAATGTCCATCAGTTTCTAAATGACTAAGCAGATTGTAGTATATCCACAGAAATGTTACTTGTCAAGAATACTGATGAGGGCACAATATATATACATCTCAAGTAGTATGCTTAATGAAAAATATTATATACTGTATCATATTAAATACATAGCAAATTATCTTAGCATCATTATCTTTATCATTGATTTATGATGATTTGATACTCTATTACATTGTGTGTGTGTGTCTATTTCAAGACTCATTTTCCATTTTACCTGTCAGTTTACATGCCAGTAACCCTTTTTAATGTATAGTTTTGTATGAGTTTTAATACCTTTCACATCAAATTCTCCCATGAAATTCTTCTTTTACAAGATTTCCCAAGTCACTTTTTTATTGAAACAGGGTTTTGCTCTATCGCCCAGGCTGGAGTGCAATGGTGTGATCTTAGCTCACTGCAGCCTTGAGCTCGTGGGCTCAAGCGATAGTCCTGCCTTGGCTTCTCAAAACATTGGGATTACAGGCATGAGCTGTTGCACCCAACCCCAAGTGAGTTTTAATAGCTTTGGCTTTCAGATGATGTTTAAGATAATTTTACCAAGTTAATAGAAAAAAGCTGACAACAATAAATTACCAAACTACCTCCAAATGATTTCTCAATAAAAATTGTGATAAATTGCAGATTATTTTAGAATAATTAAGATTTTCAAATCGCTAAGTCCTTCAATTATGATATATAATATGTTTCTCGATTTAACTAACTACAGTAAGTAGTTAGGTAGATATAGTAACTACTTATCTACCTAAGTAGTTAGCTACAGTAAGTAGCTGTGGGTAGATATGTTCCAAGTCCCCCAACGGATGTCTGAAATCAAGGATGCTACCAAACCCAATTGCCATCCATTGGAACAGACTTCTGTTCATGTCTTCCATACACAAATTTACTGTCTTTTTCATCTTAACTAAATGCCCACCAAGCACTGCGGCCTTAACTTTTTCAGTGTGAGGTACGTCAGCAAAACTAGCATGCATTTCTTTTTGCTTCTTTGCAATTTCACAGATAGAAGATTCATTTTTACTCTAGATCTTAGTAACCTCCGCATATAATTTTTGAATTTATTTAGTCAAGAAATTTGACCTTTTCATTTGATGTCTTCTCTTTAGCATAATTGCTAGTATCACCACTCTTGTGCTTTGAGGCCATTCATAAGTAAAATAAGGGTGACTTGAACACAAGCAACCACACCAGTCAATCTGAGTCCACACATGGCAGCTAAATGACTAATGGGCAGGGAGTGTTTACAGCATAGATAACCGGTGGAAGAGAAGATTCACGTCCCAGGAAAGATGGAGTGTGAAGGTGTGAGATTTCATCATGCTACTCAGAACAGTGTGCACCTTAAAGCTTATCAATTATTTCTGGAATATTTTATTTAAAATTTTTAGATCACAGTTCACCATGGTTAACTAAAACCATGGAAAGTGACACCATGAATAAGGGGGACTACTGTATATTTTCAGGCTTAGGTAACTTGTTAATTCGTATCTATGTATACAGATTTATATGCATGTACATTTCAAATGTATTTATGTAGTGTGCACAAACACCTATATGTATGCTACAGATTTTAAATTGATATTATCCATATACACTTTATAAGTTTTGTTGCATCTTCCACATTACATTTTCCAAATGGTTATTGAAATATATAGGAATTCTTTTTTGTCTATTCATTTTTGTTCTAGTAAATTCAGTATATTTTCTAAGTAGTTCTAAATAATGTATCTGTTATTTCTGTTGCTATATGTTATTTTATCTTAAAAAGTAACAATTTTGGTTGGGCACAATGGCTCATGCCTGTAATCCCAGCATTTTGGGAGGCCTAGGCAGGCAGATCAGGTGGGAAGTTCGAGACCAGCCTGACCAACATGGAGAAATCTCATCTCTACTAAAAGTACAAAATTAGTTGGGCATTGTGGTGCATGCCTGTAATCCCAGCTACTCGGGAGGCTGAGGCAGGAGAATCACTTGAATCTGGGAGGTGGAGGTTGCTTTGAGCCAAGATCGCACCATTGTACTACAGCCTGGGCAGCAAGAGCGAAACTCCATCTCAAAAAAAAAAAAAAAAAAAAAAAAAAAAAAAAAAAAAAAAAAAAAAAACGAAGGAGAAGTAACAATTTTTACTTTTTCCTTTCTAATCATCACAAGTCTTATTTCTGTTACCAACCTCGCTGCAGTGAATAGAGCATTCAGAACATCAGTCTTACTCCTGATTTTAATAGAATTCCTGGAAAAATTTGCCATTAGTAAGAGGTTAGGGAATGTGTTAAAGAAGAATCCTTATTGAAGCAAGTCTAGGGATGGGGGTTAGATTTTATCTAATATCATTTTAGCATTGAACTAGGAATTTGTCCAGATCACAGCATGGACAAGAATTATACCAGAAACACGGATGAGGCTGCTTACACTTTAGCATCCTATTGAAGAAGAAAACAAGCAGTGCAAAGAATGCACATAATATTAAGGGTATGTGAAAGCGGCAGCTCCTTGATGCCTTCCCAGTTAATCAGAGTGAGAAGATGGCTATCCTGAAGGAGTCTAGGACTAGAAGTTCCCAGTTTGGGTGTGAGGTGAAGCTGGAACAGGGAGAAAGGGGACATGTAAGCACTCAAAGTCCATTCTATTACCACATGAAAGCATTATGCACTGCCGTGATATATTTTCAAATTCTATTTCTTCATATATCATTGTTCTTACTTGAGTGTTCAGCATAGTATATCTGGACACAGCCTAACACAAGAAACTATTAAAGTTCCCATATTTTATTTATTCAAATATATACAATGTATTATAGTAATATATTGCCTTAAAGCTAAGTGAGCTTTTCATTCTTTATAGAGTTTTTACGTGGTTAGGGTAGATATTGTTTAATTTATAATCCAAATATTTTATAAAAAACTTTGACAACAAAAGCATTTTAATTTTAGGATTTCTCAAGTTTTACATATTTGTGTTAAAATTTTGGCAGCAATTGGCATTAGGGTTTTTAGAGCTTCTGAAATAAACTTGAATTTTTTCACCATAGTTGATGCTCTGGAATAGATGGTAGGATAAGGGAAATACCTATATCTTAGAAAAACTGTGACAGTATAAACCTAAATATTTTTTGATGATGTTTGATTTTCAGTCTCCTCCATTTTGTTGCTATAGTTTCTTCTTTCTAATTTACTGGGTCATGTTTTATTTTTCTAATTCATTAATTTGTCTTTATATTTGGTATTATTTTTCCTTGCAATTGCTTTTGTTGCTGTTCTGGCTTTCAATTCACATCTTTAATTGAACTTTAAATATTGATTTTAATTACCTTGGCTAACTTTTATCAAAATGTTTTACTCTCATTAATTCCTATATAGCTTGTATTTATATCTTTAACGTTTAATTTTTTTGTCAAATTTTATGAGAACATTGTTTAACCTCTATTTTATTTATTTACTTATGCCTTAATTTCTGCTTTTATTAACAGACATTATAACATGGAATCTTTATATTTCTATCTGGTAGAATTTTCCTTCTTGTTTAGTCCATGACTAATTATTAAAAATAATCCAATTAATTAAAAATAATAATAATTACTAAAAATATATTGAAATTAAGATATAATCCCTATATTCCTTAAAGTTGAAAAAACCTATCAATTAAAGTGTTGATCAAATTACCTTTCTGCCAAAAATTCTATCTTTTAAATATTAATTATTAACTTTGTTTACCTTTATTTGCCTAATATCATCCATATCTTGTCTGCTGTCATGGTAACTATAAATCTGTTATCAATTATAAACAGGAGTTGTACATGCATTTAAGTTTGGACCTTTAGGGGAATCTGTATGCGAAGAGATAATGTATTAGATATTTCCCTATCATTTTATCATTTAAATAATACAGGGCACAGAAATAAACAAAAGCATCAAAAGTCAAAATTATCTGTAATAATCTTTAGTTTGCCTACAACATCTGTATTCAGAGTGCAGATATAGGGCACTATGTATGATTTAATGTGAAAGGCAACATCTTGGAGTTTTAGAAATTCCTGTAAGAATTTTTTAAAAAAAAATCTTCATGATACCCTGCAAACAAATAGTAAAACAGAAATGATATATTATATGAAAGATATATATCGTCATTCTTTTAGAGGGTCAGTTCAGTTTCACAGAAATGCGGAAAGTTGACAGGATCAACAAAGTGTTTTTTTTTTCATGTTAAGTCATCTCATTTGCCAAATAGATCCCATTAATTAAGTAGAGCAACCACAAGGAGAATAAAACAGTAAAAGAAAAATAAAGCACTTTTTAAAAAGTTGTCATGGACAATCAGCTATTTTTAGTGACTGGTTATATAGTCACAGGTACTACTTAGTCCAGTGATGAGACAGTGAAAACCCAAATTTAGAACGTTTACACTGTAGCTCAGTGATGAGACAGTACCTGTCCAACATAATTTTCATATCTTCTTACCCAGACAGGAGTTTTCTTTTCTTTTCTTTTCTTTTCTTTTTTTTTGGTTTTTATACTACAGAACAATGGTGAAACTGTTATAAAAAGCTCCTGCTGCTACTTCTTGAGCTAGCTGTGCTACAGTTAAAAAAAAAAAAAAAAAAAAAAAAAACGAAAAATAAAAAACAAAAACCACAACTCGCTTTAGAACTGAAAGGCAGGTTTGAGATTTAGTTCTGACACTACTAACAGTTTGTCATTGAGAAAGCCATTTAACCTCTAAGTTTCTGTTATATTACTTGTAATATGGAAAACTTTAGGAAAGAGAGAGAAACTTATATTTAATGAGACCCTCCTCTTTTCTAGACTCAGTATCAGGAGATTCTTAAACACTCTCTTATGTAATCTATACAGTAATTAAAGTGTTATGTGTGATTAGTGGCAATTTATAGATTTTGAAATTAATATTCCATAAGTTTAGAACTAAGCTATTGGTCACACAACTACTAAATATTTTGGGTCTAAACTGTGGTCTGTCTGACTCTGAAAACATGTGGACATACTGTGTTAGGGCGTGAGGAACCAAAAGGAAACTCTAGAAATAGCAGAAATGAAGAAATCACTGTCTGGCTTTAGTAGCTGACTAAACATTGTGGATAAAATCAGTAAACTTGAAGACAGGTCAAGAGAAAAATTCCACACTAAAAGAGAAAGGGATGATGATGATAATAACGTAACAATAATATCAACAAGAAACTAGTGTATGAAATATGTGGGAAGTATAAAATAATCAAAAGTACTTGCATTTGGATTCCCAGAAGGCTGGAAGAGAGAGAGACAAGGGGGCAGAAGAAATATTTGAAGACATAACAGGCAATAACTTACTGAACCTAACGAAAAGTTCAGCTCACAAACCCCAGAATTTCACGGAGTCCCAAGAGTGATAAATACCAAGAAGCAACATTAGCTAGAAAACAATAAAATGACATTTAAAAAGTGTTGGTAGGAATTAAAAAAAAAACTGTTAAATATTCTATATATAGTGAAAATATCCTTTTATATTAAAAATATATATTTATGTTTTTAATATTTAAAAAATCATTTTTAAAGCATTAAAGCAAAACAAAGCTAATTGCAAACAGAAAAAAAAAATGGAATAAAATTGTTTCTACTTGACCTGTACTTTAAAAGAGATTAAAAGACAATTCTTCAGATGAAAGAAAAACATTACCATATGAAACTTTGACTCTTCAAGGCAAGAATGAAGAACAGCAGAAAGGGTGAGTATTTGGGCAAATATTGAAGGCATTTCGTAGTAGATCTATTTACATAATAAGATATATTATGATGCTATAGTAGATCTATTGATGCCTCCACTCCCCCAGTTTAATTCTTTGTTTGTGTTTGTATATTAATGGCCCCCAATTAATCACGCCTCCCAGTATTAATGCTCATGAGAAGTCTCCTCTCAGATTCACTCAGTGTTACCATGTGACTTTCTTTGGCCAGTTAACACACATGACATAAGCAGACACTCAAAAAGAGCTGGCATATAAAGGCTAGTCCTGGAATTCTTCGTGGAGTCCAGCTCCATGTTGTTATAATGAGGTTACCTTGAGACAGACCTCGGAGGAGGAGAGGCCTTTTTGAGCATTCCAGCTCCAGCCAAGCTCACAACTGAATTCAGCCATTTGACCCAAACTAACATCACAGAGAGTAGAATTGCTTAATTGAGCACTGTCCAACTCCTGACCAACAAGATGTAAAAAATCAATAAATCATCATTGTTTTCAGCTGCTAACATTTTTTCTGGAGCAGATACATATCTATAGAAATGGAATTGTGTGATAAGATTCTTATCTTGCTCATGAAGTAGGATATATTAGTTAAGGTAGACTGTGATAACTTAAAGGTGAACATTTTAATTTTTAAGTAACTATTAAAACTTCGTAGTAAATGTAGCCCAAAAAAATCAATAGAAGAAATAGAATACTGAATAATTTCCAATTAATTCTAAAGACATCAGGAAAGGATGAATAGATAAAGAATAAATGGTATAAAAAGGAAAAGAGAATGCTTGCCAAGATGGCAAGTTTAAATACAAAATATCAACTAATATAATAAAAATAAATTATCTAAACACTCAATTGAAGGCAGAGAATGTCAGATTGAAAAACAGAACAGGATTTTTCTAAATTTTGTTTATAAGAAACAGATGTAGATGGTATTAAGAGATACATAATTTAAACATGTCAGATACAGCTAATGCAGTCATTTGTTGGAAATTTGTAGCCTGAAATGCCTGTTAGAAAAGATACGCTAACAATTAATATGCTAAGCATCCAACTTAAGAAATTTGAAAAAAAGAAAGGAAGAAGTCTAGAAAACGTGGAAGGAAGAAAATAATAAAATAGAAAACAAAAATGCATTCAAGAGGATATAAAATGTAGTTCTTGGAACAACTAGAAAAAGCTACAAATCTCTGCAAGATTGATTAAAAAGAAAGTGATAGAAGACAAAAATAAGCTATATAAGGAATGAAAAGGAGACAAATTAAGATAAGGCAAACAGTTTCAACAAGGGAGGAATACTGTGAACAACTTACGGAAATTTATTTGACAATCAGATCAAATAAAAATTTTATAACACATTATATATTACTAATCTAATTTAATAATATAGAAAACCTTGATGAACGTGTAACCATTACATAAATTGAACCATTTGTTAAAACCTATCTTCTAAAATAAAACAAATCTCTCAGAGATATAAACCTATAGTAACAATTAAGGCAGTGTGACACTGGCACAGGGATAGAGAAGGAAACCTACAAAACAAAATATAGACTCCTCAAACTGACCCTTTGATAAAGCAATACTGAAAGTGACTAGAATCAATGACTGAGCTACAGGAGTAGCTTGCCCAGTATACACTTTGGAAAGACCAAGTTTTAAATCAGACAAGACGGGTTGGAGTTTGCTTAGGTTCACTTTTTTTCTAGTTTCTTCAGTTATAAAATTGGCAAACAAAACCAAAGAAAGGAAAAACGATGTGCAGTCTTTTTATATGTATTGAATAAAAGGATTTGAGAAAAAAATCGGTACTTAACACATTCTCAAGTAAGTAATGTCACTGTTCTCTTCAACTGAGATCCCCACACATTAAAGGAAATGATGCTGGATTAAAGAGAAGGTAAGTAAGAAAAATGAGACAATTCACATTTATTATTGTGTTCTTCCTTTATCTGTGCATTACTTTCTTTGTGTTTTTGACAGTTTCACTGATTTATAAAAGTTAAAAATAGCAAAGCGAAACCTAGATTTGATCAGTAAGAATATAACTAGTTTTCTCTCTTTTAAATTTTCCTCCCCCTCATCCTTCCCTCCCTCCCTTCCTTCCTTTGAAAATGATTGCTACAGTTTTCATGAAAAACACGTAGCGAGTCATGATATGAAAGCATGCCTTAGGCAAGGGACAGAGGGACTTTGAGAAGTCTCAGAGTCATTGTACAATCCAAGAAGCTGTTTTATTGCCCACTTCTTTGCGTGTTAAAATATTCCCAGTTGAGAGCTGGGATAATAACTCCCAATGATAATTTTTATTAATTAAGTTTTTGTTAGAATTTAAAAAGAAATTATGTCTTTTGTTTTAAAAGCCTCAGGACATAAACAGATTGTAAACAAATCATTAATTAAACATTCTAAACAACCAACAGTAACATTAGTAAAATGATGAGGGGAAATTAAGCTTTTAGGAAAACACTGTACCCAGTAGACAAACTATCTTGTTCATTAAGATCAAGATCAAAAATTGTCAGCTTGCTTAAAATTCAATACTGGACACCTATAAGTGTGTCAGAGAAGCTTATGCAATAATGTTAGATTTCTGAGCTATTCAGCAATTCTTGAGGTTCTGAGAATGCCAAATGCTCACGTGCTACTATTTTGACAGAGTTATAGAGACCCTGAATTAACCTTATAAAGAGATTCCTGTTTCTTCGTGACAGGGATAGATTTGACACCTTGTGGCTTACCATTATCTGCCTTGAGAGTGTTCCAGCTCTGTGAACTTTTTCTAACAAGCTGAAGCAGGGAGTTTTCCGAATACATCCAAATTATATGCAGTAATATTTCTTTTGTGAATAATAGATATGACATTTCCACCAGGCAATTTAATATGCCATGGTGAGATTAATGAGCAAACATCTAATAAGTTTGTTATTATTATATTCCTCTTTGCATTAACAAAATAGAACAATAGTTTAACAATGTGTTGCCACAATTTTTTTCACATTAATACATCTTCTCATTTCCATTTCTACTCAGTGTCCTGTCTCAACTCTCACCTAATACGTTGAGAATAAAGAAGAAAGAAAAAAAGGGAATTAGCAGGTATTTTGTACTTAACATATACCAGGAAAAATGCTCTTTTCCTCTTTATTATCTTATTCCATCCTTAAAATAGTTTTATGTGATAGTCCACATACTCTTCTTCATACGAATAAATAAAAAGTAAAACTCAGAAAGGTTATGCCACCCTCCAATGTCACACAGCAAATAAACTGCACAGTGGAGATTCGAGTCCCAGATCGTGAGACTGCAAAAGCTAGGCAGAATATTCAACCAGCACTTATTTTGCATTTCCCAGTCATTGTGTGATATCTTATAATGTCTCAAGCAATTAAATCCTATGGATCCTCATTCTAACCTTGAATATCAGAAAACTTTAAGCCAAGAATAATAAATAATTCACACTTCTTCTAGGTCAAGCCAGATTTATCCCCTAGTATTAAAGCTTTGAGCCTGATAGTATAAGTAGCGTCTTCATTTTAAAGATGAGGGTAAAGAGGTATAAAAAGGATAAGAAACTTACACAAGGTTACATAGATGGTCAATGTTAGAACTAGACTGGATCTTCTAATGGTTATGTTGTATACTGCCTTCATGACATAAACCAGCAGAGATAGTTTTAAAAGTGGCTAAGAACTTTAATTTTCATTTCTGTTCACATTATTCCAATTATATTTTTTCTGATAAGATACATAGTATGTTGACATCTAGGCTGGGAGTCACTGAGTTACCGCAGCCTAATCTTCGCACAGAGGATGAGAACGCGTGGTATATTTTTCTATACCTAAGATCATGTTTGAAGCTAAAAGGAACTTGCAAATTCAAGTAGGTTAGCTAAAAGAAAAAATAGTACATAAAAAATAACTTAAACTCTCCTGATGCCAGAAATACAGTTTTATATTTTAGTTTTTGAAATTGTTTTTGGAATATCATTACCCAAATATATTACCAAGCAAATGAAAGTAGTTTTAATCTCTCCTATAATGAAGCAAATACTTAAACATTATTTTAAAAGTTATTTTTGATCAAACTAATACTTCACGCATTATAAATTAAAAAGGATTATGACTTATCCAGTAGCCCTAATAGCTAATAATAAATATGTTTTTTTCTCTTTTTTTGATGTACAATTTATAATGGTGAAATTATAATGAATTTGTTTTTCTCATGCTTCTTTCAGTTAATGTTCTAACACAGGAATTTCTCTGTTTTGTTATCCATTGCTGCATAGTAGGTTACCTCAAAACCCAGTGGCTTAAAACAATAAAAAATTACTCAAAATTTCTGTGAATCAGGAATCCTTAGCTTACCTGGGTGGTTCTGGCTCAGGGCCTCTCATGAGGTCACATTCAAGGTGTCAGCCAGGACCACAGTCATTTGGCAACTTCACTGAGACAAGAATCCGCTTTCAAGATGGCTCACTGACAGAGCTGTTGGCAGGAAGCCTCAGTTCCTCACTGGCTATTGGTGAGAGTTCCCACTTCCTCCCTATGTGGATCTCTCTGTAGGACTACTCAGATGTCCCCACGGTGGCATGGCAGCTGGCTTTCCTCAGAGTGTATTTAAAGGGTACTGAGATGGAAATAATAGTGTCTTTTATGACCTAATCTCAGAAGTCACATGTCATCATTTCTGTTCTACCCTTTCAGTTACATAAGTTGACCCTATTCACCATGGGAGAGGCCCACACGAATGTAAATATCAGAACACAGGAGTCACTGTGGCTTACCTCGGCTACCACATTATTATTAACAATTTAAAAATACTTTAATATACTGGTATAAAGAACTGCTTCTGTTTTCCAGGAAATAGCTTTTATAGCCCTGGAGTTGAAAAAAATGATTGGTAAATATATGCTATTCACAGGTCAAGGAACACTCAGATCTTGCCATAGATCCCACATGACCTCTGAGAGTCCTTCTCCTGTAATACCTCTGAGATTGTCTTTTCACATAACTGGCATCACTACCTGCTATATTTATTCCCCATTATTTTCTGGGACCACCGCATTATCCTTCAGTGTATTGCCCCCAAGAGATCATCAAAGAGGAGATGAAGTGGGATCCATGTCCTTAGAGTCTATTGGGTCTCAACTCATCTCTGGTGACTGCTTAGAAAACAACAGAAGAAAATAACAAAGAAACTTTGCCTCATGCCTCCCTCTTCTCTACATCCTATCTCCCTCAAAACAAGAGAAACACATTCAAGAAGAGGAAGGCTGTGTGTGAAAGTAAACCAACATCTGTATGTGGGAGTCATTCGGAAGTGCTCAGTGAAAATGATATCCAAATATTAGGTATTAATAACATTGGCACTCATTCTAGGAAAGAAGAACACATTCTCATTCTGTTGTTTTAAAATCCTTGATTACTACATCTTGGAAAGTGAGGATATAGGAGGACCAGAGAGAGTTTATAAACATGCCAATAAGGAAATAGACCCCCTTAGTCAAAGTCAGTTAGGAAACAGTATGCATTACATTGATAATTATAACTGTTCGATTAAAACTGTGGACTTGTTAAAGGTATCCAGTTGGAGGCAAGGTTCTATTAAGGGGCAGTATATGGACAGAGTCCTGACTCTTAGGGCCTAGGCCTTGGTCATTAAACCTTTGAGTTCCTAAATCATCATTCTAATGATAACTTGATTGTGTTACATATTCAAAACTGCTTTCTTCTTTTTTAACAGAATGGTAACACATGCATGTCCACACTCAGTAAGCTCCAGAAATGGTTTTCACTCTAGAAATCCAAGTGAGGTTAGCAGACACATGGCAATTGGGAAACTAAAGGCAAATCATGAAACACTGAGATCAATTTCGTATTTATTAAATTTTCTGCCTGTGATTTTATTTCATTTTTTTTTTGCAGTTTTTCAGTGTCAAACATAAAATGACATTTTCCTGAAACAAATAAAACAATAATCAGTTGTGATCATTAATATAATTCTAACTGTATGCTAGTCACTGCTCTAATTGCTTTACAGATATTATCTCACTGAATCTGCCCAAAGCCCTAAGATTTTTAACCTGGTTTTCTAGATGAAGAAACTGAGACACATACCCATTAAGTTGCCCAAGAGTCACATAGTTGCTAAGCAGAGGAACTAAAATCTGAAAGATGGGAAAGTCTGGGTTCAGAGGTCATAACCTCAAACTCCCCTGTATGCTGCCTCCCAATTACAGAGAAAGTGAGACAAATCAAATCTGTGGAGTTCTTGGAACCTAATTCATTTGATGATAGGCAAACTGTTCACAGTGCTCAAATATTAATTGCCTTACTCTACCATATGTGGAGCATCAGAAAGTTTTCGGAAAAAAATTTGGTATTTTAGGCAAATAGTGATGCATAGGTACGTGATGTAATTCTCTTAGAGACCAACATCTGTAATGTGGGTACTCTGCTGTCCTCCTGGTCATGCACATAACAGCAGCACAGGATTGACTTTCATGTGAAAGAGGTCTTAAACCAAAAATAGGTCATTATTTTTCTGTTATATCTTTTTGCGAGAGGTCACTAATTGGAGGATGAATGCCTTTTTGTTTCTGTCTCAGCAGCCTAAGGAAATTTCAGGACTAGACAGTACTTGGATTTGTCTTCCCTCAGACTGAACTTGCAAAGGAGGGCAAATATACAAATCATTACATTTAAGAGAAGACAGATCTCTTATCAGTGTCAGAAAAAAATGGAAACTAAAAGCTCATAAAAATGCTAATGATTGTATCTTTCCCAAATGCTCTGGTTTAATACAAAGTTTCTTTTTGATAATACCACTATATAATGCTCTCCTCCCTCTCGCCTGGTAATCTCCATTTCTCAGTGTGAACTTGGAACAAATAACATAAGTCTATAAAAAGATACTCTGAATTATCTTCCAAATATAATACTTAGATAATAATGTGATTGTTGGGAAAAGTAGCATACTTTGCTTGTTAGCAGTGGACTCAGATGTGGATGCTCCTCTGTCCTAGCTCTTCTCTCACCCCGTTACTGCTCTCCAGCAGCAGTGTCTGGGAGCCCGTTGGGCATGTGCTGCACCATGGAGGCCACTCTCTATGCACCCCCATTAGCTTCCGTCCTTCATTTTCAGTAAAGTTCCTTGCCATCATTCCTTTAAAAACCAAACAGAGAGAATGTTGTTTCTAATTGCATGGCTATTGTCACCCCTGTAGTTATAAGCCTGGGTTTGCTTAAGTAAATAAATGGGGCCTGATGCACTGAGGCTACCATATTCATTGAGAAGATTTCCATTGAAATCTATGACCTCATCATTTACATACAAGCTAGTTCTGCCTCTTGCTTGAGTAAAATCCATTGACTAAAGTTGAAAAATATAATGGAAAGTAATCAAAGACACAAAACGAATTATGAAGCAATGGTAAGCCATGAGGTAATTTTTTATTGATTCTTAGCAATAAGCCTTTTCCCTAGATAACTGGTATTGTCTTGTTACATGAGATAGAGAAATTCAGTAATCCACAATTAGCCTATTTTTTAGCATAACCTCCCATGGGTGACATCCAATAACCACAATGACATGATCTATTTCTAAGCCAGTTGGTAAAATGAAATACCTGCTTACAAATAATGAAAAGCTCCTATTTAAAGTTGTTTGATCTGCTTTTATCCCAGAATTTAAAAAATTTTAAACAATCTGTCAATTACATTTTAAAAAGCTAAGAAAAAATTATGACAGAACAATAATTATACAGCAAATTATATGATATTTAATTTTAAAATTGGATGTAGAATTCTATTATATTCGAACTTCATATTTTTGCTTTTGTTAAATTTTTGTTTTGAAAATGGACTTACTGCAAAATAGCATAGCAATTAACAAATACTGTATCTGGTTTTGTTATTGCTCCAAAAGATCATTTGTGACCTTAATAAAGAAGCAGTTTTACATAAATATATAATTCTCATTTTGAAGACTCTTTTTTGTTGTTGTTGTTCTGTTTCTAAAATCAGAAAAACAGTGTAGATCAGACAAAAGTGATTGGCTTGTCCTAGTTAAGACTGGCCTAAATGAAATTTAGTTGGTGATTTAAATTTCCAAGTATTAAGACAAACTCAATCAGCTTCTAAAGTAAAACCTAGTAGAAACACAGCTTCTGTAACTAGAATTTGGTGGTTGGAATATTAAATATTGTTTTATATAGTCAACACTTGTCATTCTATACACTGTCAGATTCTGTTTGTTTTTTGACTGGGTTTGTTACTTCTTTCTTGTCTTTGTGCTGCTGGGTCATATTTTCCCCCATTTTTCATGTTTTTTTCTTAATTTCCTAAAGACTTTCTTCACTTCCTTTCTGTAGTTACACAAAGCAGAGTTTGTTTGCTTGCTCTGTGACTGACTCAGTCTAATATATTGGAAAAACAGCTGTATATACTAAAAATAGAGATACTACAGGATTTTTTGTTGTTGTTGCTGTTGTTATCTGAACACTATTATTATGAGCTAAGAATGCACTTGTAATGAACTCACAAAATGACAAACTACCAATTGCATTTAGCAAGTGTCTTGTGTTTTTAGAAGTGTGATAGAAGATCATAATGTGATGAACAAGAAATACTATAACAGAGTATCTAACTTGAGATCAGGCATGAGATGACATCAGCTTGTGGGTGCTTAGGTCATTCTGTGGAAGGTAGTGGTACCCAGGTTTCATAATGGTTTCCAGTGATGTGGGAATCCTGGTGTTCACACATTGTGTAGTTCCTTCCCACACTGTACCAGGGCTAGCCTGTGTGATCAGTACAATATGGTGGAAGTACTTCCGAGATGGGGTCATAAAAAACAACTCAGCTTCCGTTTCAATCCCTGTCTCTCTCTCAAATCAACTCCTTTGGAGAAAGCCAGTGGCCATGTGATGAGCAGTGTTATGCAGAGGCCCACAAGTGGGGAACTGAGGCCAGGCCTAATGGTCACATGTGAGAGAGTATGAAAGCAGCTCCTTCAGCCCAAGCAAACCTTCAGATGACCGCAGTTCCCGCCAACTTTTGAATACAATTTCATGAGAGATCCTGAGTCAGACTCACCCTACTTGTACATTCCTGGACTCCTAAACCTAATTAACTGTGTGAACTAATAAATGTTTGCTATTTTAAGCTGTTAAATTTATGGGTAATTTGTTACAAAGCAATAGATAGCTAATATCTTGCATTAGCTGTCTAATACAAGGACTATTGCTAGGGGCTTAGGAAAAGGTTTTAGTTCTCAAGGAGTGGGCAGGACAGCGTTGTAGGTCACCAACCAAGTGAGCTGCCCCAACGGCAATAATCAGTGAAAAAGAGATGCAAAGCCACAGATTTGGCTTCATAACCTACAATGGAACCAACACATAACACTTGCTAAGTTAGTTTCAGTAAACATATTAATAACTCCTTTAGGTTAACTCAAAACAGTTTAACAAGAAAGGTTGATTTTCTCATTTTTACATACAAAGAAGGGCAAATCTCAGATTCTCAGTAATTTTGAGGTCGTACAAATGTCAAGTGGCAGAGCTAAGAGTTCAAACTCAGTTTTGTTCGACATTAAAGGCCACATTCTGTTTGTTTGTTTGTTTGTTTTACACAGACCCTTGGTCTTTGGCCCCAGCTGGAGAACAGTGACATGATCATGGCTCACTTTAACCTTGAACTCCTGGGCTCAAGCCATCCTCCCACTTCAGCTTCCTGAGTAGCCAGGACTGCAGGTGCATACCACCACACCTGGTTAATTTATTTTCATTCTTTAAAGAAATGGAATCTCACTATGTTGCCCAGGCTAGTCTTGAACTCCTGACCTCAAGTGATCCTTTTACCACAGCCTCCAAAGTATTGGGATTACAGGTATAAGCCACCATGCCTGGCCAAAGATCACATTCTTAAACTGCTATATTTTGTGGCCTCTGATAATTTTTAGTACTTACTGAGCCATAATGTATCCCCGTTACTATGCCATCTCTCTTTCTACAGTGAAACAAACAAATAAACAAAAACTTCTCTAATCCTAAAACTACCTGCAAGGTAAATATTACTTCTGTAAATAAATAAATGGAAAGGGCCCTTTTAAAAGTGCAAATATTAACATAGGAAATGGAATGATTTTAAAAATTCATTTCATTCCTCAGAGTCTCCGGTAAGAATACCTCTGAGCTACACACTTATTTTGTTATATCTCCAAATTAAAAACTCTCATGCCAGTATTAACAGATTTATCAGAAGGGTTATTTCCTCTTCTATTTTTTTTTTTTTTTTTTTTTTTTTTTGAGATGGAGTTTTTCTTTTGTTTCCCAGTCTGGAGTGCAATGGTGTGATCTCGGCTCACTGAAACCTCCGCCTCCCGGGTTCAGGGATTCTCCTACCTCTACCTCCAGAGGAGCTGGGTTTACAGGTACGTGCCACCATGCTGGACTAATTTTGTATTTTTAGTAGAGACAGGATTTCGCCGTGTTTGTCAGGCTGGTCTCAAACTCTTGACCTCACGTGATCCACCAGCCTCGACTTCCCAAAGTGCTAGGATTACAGACATGAGCCACTAAGCCCGGCCTTTTCTAAATCATTCACTCTGTTCCTCCTTTCCCTTAGCTTGATATGGAAACACAGCCTGTGTGCCTTCTTTGTAAACATAAATTTGAGAGAAATGGAAAGCAAACTTTTAGATGTATCTGAGACTATTTAGGTAGAAAGCTCTAAGGAAGCCATGCCCTGGCCTCAAATTACAGTATCTGGGCCCTGTTCTTAACATGAGAAAATTAATTATTAGCATTGAAATTTACAATAAAAATAAGAGAAAATCTTACACATGAATCCAATTGATGATTGCTAATGACATTTTATTTTATGACACACTTGCTGTTCAGGTGTGACTGTTTAGTCCTGGAACTTAGAGAGACACAGCCTTTTTATAAGGAAGGTCATCTTAAGGGGTAAAGATGAAGCATGTCTTCTAGCCCATCAAACGCTTTTGAAAACTTTACCTCCATTAAAAACAGACATTTGGCAGGGACCTAAAAGTTAAAAGAGATGTGAAGTGAAAAAGATGTCCCTGTATTGTATTAACTTTATTAAGGACTGCATCAGACTCCTCTCAGTGTAGACATATTACTTTGTGATGCAACACACATACACACACACACACACACTCACACGCACACACACATTTCTTATTCCTCTTCTTTTTTCTCTCTTAACTTTAGAAGGAATTGGCTCTTTTCCCCCGAACTACACAAAGAAGAGACCCTCACAGATTATCAACACCTGGAATAGATTTTCTCTTGGCTGTGGTCAAATAGGCATTGTTACTCTGACTTGGGAAATAGATCAGACTCTTGTCTTGCTTGACTTAAACATTTACTTGGTATTAACCTAGTTTCCTTAATTTCAGTGTTTAAGAATTAGATACTCTGAGTATTGAGATCATTTTTCCTCTAAAGTAAGAGTGACCTTCTATTTTCAAAATGTTCTTCCTTTCAATAGTAGATAATGGATCCATGCAGCCTGAAACTCCCAATAACTTCAGCGGCATATGTGATAGAAGCAAAAGTAAATGGTTTGAGAAAGCCTAACAGTAATATTTCCACATCCAGGCTTTACTATTATCAGTGTTAACTGTGATTTATGTTTCAGTTTAATTTCCTAAGTTAAAACATTCTTGGCCACTGTCCAGTGAGTCTAGCCATCTTACTCTTGATTCTGGTCCCAAGCTCACCCAAAAAAATATTTTCAATAAGTCAACAGCTATTTACAGTTTGCTTAACCATTAGTACTACTGAAGTTACCAAAATGTAAAGTTGGTTGAAAACTTAATACACATCCTGGATATCTCAGGGTAACATACTTGGGCTGCTTCAGGGTAAGAAAACATGCCCTGATTGAGGAAATGGAAAATTAGTCCAAGAAGTGATAGGACCATCAAGGAGGATGTAACTTCTTCCAAAAACATGTTAAGAGACAAGCAGAAATGGTGATGGTAGCAGCCATTGATGTTGATGGCAATGCTGTCAAAAAGTTACTGTTAATGACTCAGGTATAAGTTAATCTTTGATCGCTCAGCTCTCCAAATTTTTTATACCCCTCTCTCTACTCAGAAAGAGAATTGCTCATAAATACTTCAAAGTAACACTTACCAACATCCTCTGATAAAACTCTACAACCTAGAACTGCTAATTCAAAAAGTTTCCAGGTTTTACAGCAGTCCTATAACTGACCTGCTTGGGAACTGGATTCACTCTTTCTCAAATTGGCCGAACTGTTGAGATAGGACTTAAAGTTAGTGTCATCCATAACACCTTTTTGAAATTTTAAATTTGTCTAATTCTGTCATCTGTTGACATGTTTTACACTTTTTACACTGTTTATTCATGTCATAATATAATTTGTGTGTGTCTGAATCCACTTCAGTAAATTATAAGCGTCTTTGTATGTTACTCATCTTTCTATTCTGCATTGTAATCAACAGAGCATTTTATCCTGAAAATATGATAGAGCCCTAAACATGATAGCAGATGTAATCAGCTTTATAATTGTAAACCAGGAATGATAATTATATTTGTACTGCATCAATGTAAACATTGTATGTTTTCAATCACAACAGAAAACTAAAATACAAAACATCTAGGAAAACTAGAGAGCTTTCTTATAGATGCAACATATTGTGCCCCAAAGATCTCTGCTGTTTTAGTTACATAGTATATTTACATAGTTTAGTTACTTAGTATATTATTTATACACAAAGATGATGCTGATGTGATAGACAGATAGTAGATAGATGACACTTAACAGTACTTAATATGTGTCAAGTTCCATTGTGAGCGCTTTACAAATATTAATTCTCCTGACAACTCTATGAAAAAGGTACTATGATTATATCCACTTAATAACTGAGGACACGGAAGCACAAAGTAACTTTCCAAGGTCATGTAAGTTGTAAATGGAGGACACCAGGTTTCATCCCAGTGCCCATTACTTGAATCACTATGACATACTGATGGAAAATAAAATAGACATAGAGTACCAGTATCCTCTCTCCTGCTCATCAGTGTTTTAGTTTTTAATTTGGAAGCCGGTCATTGTCATTCATCTGTATGAAAAATGCTCATAAGGTAAAATAGAATCAGAACAGGAAAAATATCACTTACCATTTTTTTCCTCTACATAAAAAAACATACATATATTCAAAATTGTCTTAATTCTGTGTGGTTATAGGAAACCATTCTGGAGTAGGGTCAAAGGGTAAGGGCAGTTGGAAAAAATAATTTTTTTTGGTAGAAGACTGACTGAAAGACTTTGCCACCCCCCGTGCAATATTTTTTTTAACCTATAATTCTTTCTCCACTAGCACCTTAAAATATATCTCTGGTTATTCCTTTAACACTATAAAATCTAGTGTTTGGAATATACATCTTAAGGAAGTAACAAACATCACTTTAAACAATGAAGCCCGAGTAGAATGAATGCCCATTTGGGTGAGCCAATTTTTTCCCACATTTCTGTAGTTCTTCCTGGGTAGGTGGCGGGGAGGGAGAGTCACTATTAATGAACTAATAACAAGCAAATAAATCCTCAGGTAGTTAACTCGGTCTAGTCACGACTAACCCTTAGTAGATACAGAAAATCTGGCTCGTGATTCAAGCTAACTAGATTCTATTGATTTTACTTTTGGCGTCCTCATTGTTTGGAAGGCACAAAAGTTAATTAAGCATTTAGCTCCATTTGCTTGGCTATGTGTGTGTTTATTATGCTCCAGTTGGATAGCACATTGTTTAGTGAATGCTTTCTTTGCATTCCTAAATCAATGCTTCTGTTAGACAAAATCCAATGATGTACCAGCCGTTGTTAATGCACTGAAAGGTCATATAAGCATTGCATGAAGTGTGGTCCGGGAGAAAGCTGATCCCATCTTCAGGATGTCACATTAGGAGGGGAACTTGTAAGAGCATATCTCCATTTTATACAGCATCTGGCATACACCCCAAGTGACCACAGGATGCCATATTTATAGGAAGGATGCTGCTGTATTATCAAGATATTTAATAACTCCATCTAGAATTTAGGCAGGAAATATCTTCTAATGCAGGAAAAACAAAGGGAGACATTTAAAACTAATTTTCAAACAATTAAATTACATCAAAACACAATATTTAGACCCACCATTTTAAAAGTAAAATTATTAACTTCTTATTCACGCAGTGTTTTAGGCACTGGGGATGGAATAGTAAACAATGATTATTAAAAATAAATTCTGCCCACCTAACCAGTTTTAAAAGCAATCTAGAATGCACACTATAAGTATCTAATAATGCTTCCTATTTTTTATATATTTAATAGATTAAATGTGTTTTAAAGGAATAGATATTTTATAGGGCTTGTACTAGGTCTGCTACATACCTTATTTTATTGTTTTATATACCATTTGTTATGAGTGTTGTTATCTTTATTTTTCAGGCAAGAGAACTTGTATCAGTAAGGTTAGGAACCTTTCCACAAGATTATTGAGACCGGTACTTGAACATCACAAACCTTAAATGCTACATTTATTTTCGTTGTTTACACATGGCAATTGTATTTCTGCCTAAACATTCCTTTGAATCAAGGCCAAAGTAAAATTTGTTTATTTTTATTACATTTTTTCAGGAGTGTTTTTCTAAATAAACTCTACGCTCAACATTGCCAACCAAAGTTATGGCTTAAAATTTTGCACTAGAATTTCTTAACCTTCTTTAGCATCACAAATTTGCCTATCACATTTCATTTTCAAAGGGAGATTTCCATTATCATGCAGAACCTCAAAGCACTAGAGAATAGATTTTGGGCTACAATGAATAGGAATTTGGTCATTATTATTTTGCCATTTAGAAGTCAGACGTTATATCTCTATTTGTTTAATACTGTATATGTAAATTGCACCATTTCCTGTCATGAGGAAAAAAGAACTGAATTGATTCCTTTGAATTTAGTCCATCGTTTTTAGTTTTCTAGGTCCAAAGCTTAGCCTAATAAAGTAGTCATTAACTTTTAAATGAACCTCCTTTATAGAGTCCAAAAGGCAGTCATCAAATTCTATTGATTTTTTTCCTGTATCATTGTTCCAGGGCTTTATTTTCAATAAAACTTTTTGGATTCGGAAAGGTGCCAGAATTCCCTTTCTTCTGTATCAGACCTTATTTTTTTCTCCAGATGATGTTCAGGAGAATGATAATAATAACTGGCCTCAGTTTCTGAGGACTTGCCAACATTTTTTTGAAGGAATGTGATAGTCTGGAGTTGCAATCATTTCCACATGTCTTAGCTCTAAAACTGAAGGGAGTAAGTGCCAATCCCAATAGCCTTATCTTAATATTCAGTGAGCCCGGGAGGTTGCAGAAAAATTTGCTTTAGATGCAGGCACTATCGTACATCCCAGCAATTTCTCAACCCCTTCGTCACACTCACTCAGAGGTATTGTACTGAGCTAGCCAGAACAGTTGTTTTATGCTCTATACTGAGCTGACTCAAAGAAAGCTGTCTTTAAAATTAGAACAATCAAAGTCCAATTTACAGTTTTTTGACTCTCAGTTTAGTGGTAGATAATATTTAGCTGCTATAACCATATCATTAATTCTTACAAAGTTTACTCTGTAGGATTCAGTTCTAATAGTTAGAAAAATAAAAATGAATAGCAGTATCTATTCACTTAATCGACAGATGCACCCCCATGCACCGTCCTGACCTGGCTTCTATAATAACTTTTATAGTATATTTGTTTACCTCCCGTGTTCTGACAGCATAGAATATAGTCATCATTCAATTTTCCCTTTTGAGGATGCACATAAGAAAGAGAAAACAACATGGAATAAAATCACATACTTTACAAGGCAAATTTTGCACAGTGCCTAGTAAATTTTGTTGAGGTCACATTCTGCACTTCTATTAATAATAATAAGATTTGTGATTCTAACTGAGCACTCATAAACTTAATCTTTCATCTCAGTTCTTAAAAAATCTTGGTGTGTCAAAGTTGGCAAACTCTAGCTTTACTAAAATGTACTATCTTATATTCTTTGCTGTTTCCTTTCATAGTGATATTACATGCACTGCCAGCACTTACTGCATTGCAAAGTGCTCATCTTTCTATGCACAAGGTTACAAAAAGAATTTATTTTGCAGAATATGTTATAAACACATTTGATAGTTTATATCTGATTTAAATTAGTACCTTTATATAATTATTAGAACCTAGGATGCATAATTCTCACTTCACCATATGGAATAAACACATGCCTTTAATGTTATAGACTTGATCAAGGTAGTGTTGCTTGAAATAAATACCCATGAAAGCTGTTCTGAAGAAGTGAACATCACTGAACATATAGCAAACATTTTAAGTTCATCTCTAGAGTTGTGTGTCTTTCAAGTTCAAAGAAGAAAAGAAACTTATTTGTCCTAAACTGGGAGTATACCTGAAGTGCTATTCTCTGCCATGGGGAAAAGAGGAAACCACCGTAGATTTTGGGAAGTGAGTGTGGTTTGTACTCTTCTGGAAGGGGATTCTAGACTTGCTCCTAATATTGATCATTACCACCAGATACCTACCGACTCTCCTCTTTTGCCCTGGGTCAAAGCTCTTTGAAAAGCTCTTAATTTGGAAAGATGCAAGTGATGATGTTATCTATATTTTGAAAGCTTTTTGTGGCAGAAGAGGAAATGTTAAAGACAATGAGAGAAGGATTACTTAGGCAGTCTGGGGTGGAAATTTTCAGGAGTGTGGCAGTGGCTGTGAGAATGGAAAAGAGTGTAAAGGTATAAAGAGATGTAGAATTTGTAGAAGCCAGAAAAGTAGACAAAGTTTAAACATCTTAGAGATCAAAGGGATGTATGCTTGCTGGTATCCAAGGAGGTTTCATAGCCCATGTATTTGAGCTAACTCTGGTCTAGCCTTATGACTTGAAGGTTCTGAGATCTCACATTATTAAGTTCATAAGACCATGATATTAATACAAGGAAAGATTTAATTATTTCGCTTGAGAACTCTACCACAGAAAGCAGATCACCCGATCATATTAATCTGCTCATTTTCTTCACAGGGACTCATTTGACAAAATACTAAGAAAACACCCTATAAATAATTATTTCTTTCCTGTCCTTCTTCCTTGCTTCCTTTCTTCCTTCATTTCTTCCCTCTGTCCTTCTTCCTTCCTTCTCTTCCTCATTCATCTCTCTCTCTCTTTCTTTTCTAATGAAAACTAATCATTATGATGATTGAAATGGGAATCTATCTCCCCTATAAATTTTTCAATAAGCCAAACCAATAAAGTTTGAGGTTTTTTTTTTTTTTTTTTTTTTTTTTTTCCTTTCAGCTCAATGAATTTGTAAGAAAATTCAGATGACTGGATTGGCTATATGCAACGACAAAAATTTCAGTTTTAAAAATGTGTTATTTGTCTGCATTGACATTCCTTACAGCTGATGAAATTTCAGGAGCTTTTAATGAATTAAAACCACATTGCCCTGAAGAAGCCAGCAAAGTTACTGACTGGTTCAAAAATAATTGTGTACTGTAGGATGAGGAGACACTTACACAATGGTGTTGCTCTTCAATCACCAGTATTATTTCTGCCAAATTCATAGTCTGTATATAAGAGCACGTGGAATGGATTTCTGTGTACCCAAAACAACATAAAAGTGTGGCACAGAAGACAGGAAAATGTAATAGAGAATGCTTGGGTTGGCGCATATCAAATCAAACAAGGATTTCAAAACAAGTGATGCCATGTAGAACATGAATGTAAACATATTCTCTGAGGAGAACCATACTCTTAAAGAAAAAAAGCAGCTATTCATTGCAATACAAGATATCAAAATATGGTTAATAATCATGAAAATCAGCCAGCTCTGGACTACCTCTGTGCAATTGCCCACAAACTATCCTTGTAATACACTTTTCTATAGGTCAGATTTCTCTTCCAGTTTCTAGGAGAGGGGGTTTGTTTTTGTTTTGATTTTTTTCCATTTTAGAAGTTTTTCCACTATTTTGAATTGTCAGCATTATTTTTTACAATTTTCTGTGCTATGAATTTCATCTTTGCATCATTACCAATACTGAAGGTATAAACCATGTAAGACTTATAGAGATTTCGGATTCATTTTATGAATTTTTTGCATATTTGACTCCATGAAAGTACGTTACCACCACATTGGTTATGTGTATAAACATTGTGCACGTACATAAAAACATTAAAACTTCTTCAGTAAATGAAGAGATGTCCTTTTTTAACATTTGCATTTGGCTTATTGAACAACTGTATATGTGCTGGTGAACCATCACAGTTTTTGACTGATCTCATCAAACGATTTACATTGTCCACTATGATATTTTAGTGACTGCAGTAATAAAGCTGGGTGGACCCAACTATAAACCATAATGATATAAATTTACACAATTCTTTTTTGACCTATTTCTTTATGACTACTACTGGCCTGTTCATAACTGTTATACCCATGTGACTGCCATTAGTATATCTGAGTATTTATGTTTCCAAAAATATCTATGTTGTTATTGCTTATTTATTTGTATAAAGTGGCCTATGAAGTGTTCTGTCATATTTTTATGTGTTTTCAAATAAATTCCATTTAAAAATGTAAATAAATATCTCTTAAATACTGTTTAAAATTATTTTTTCCAGAATTGTATTTTTGAGATCATGCTGCTTTGGGATTTCAATATTCAGAAATTTAAAATTATGGTGTTTGGCATGTATTTTTCATGACTATAATTATCTCCCAACTCACAGTGATCTATCACAAGCAGTGCTAATCCACAAATAGATTTTGTTTTATTTGCGTAGTGTTTAAAATTTTGCACTTGAATTTCCTTAGATAAGGCATGTACTGCGAAGGTTGACACAGTCCCTCTTACTTTATGTTATTATATACAAGGTTTATTTCATTACTTTTTATTTCCTGCCTGGCTCCTGAAAACATTGAGGTTTGTGATCATGGGAACAAGAGGACAAGGAAAACACAATTCCTTGAATGACACCACAGTTCAGTAGAGAAACAAAATTTGAAGAAAGTAATTTGGATCCTAACAGGAAAACCAGATAGACATTTTCTAGCAGATCCAAATGAATAGACAAAGATGCTGAAAAGCATGTAGTGCAGCAGAAAAGTGAATAAAATGAAGAGTAAATATAAGACACTGAGAAAGCTGTTGGGAGGATATTGGTGAAACTTGAGGAAGAAATTTCAGATGTTGAAGGAAGGAGGCAGATTTTGAGGGATAAAGAGTGGGTACAATGAGGTAAATAGAAAGAGTGAGTATAGATAGACAACTTCAAGGATACTCAGGCAGACATATGCAGAGCTTTTCAATCACACTGAAATTTACAACTATCTACTCAGCACTTTTATGTAAAGTATTTCACTCAAAATATCTCTGATCTCAGCTAATTGAAATTTCATCTTTCCATTTGCACAGACCAGACTCCTTGGATTCATACTTGGCTCCTTCCAGCACAGTATCTTCAGCATCCAACCACTTCTTACTACTTCTTCTCCTATTGGCATAGTTGAGCAATTGTCGTCTTTTACTTAGTACTAAAAACAACTCGCTAAGTTGTGTCTCTACCTCTTTCCTTCTTTTCTTTCCTCTGTACATTTACAACAAAACAGCCAAAAAGATTATTTTAAATGCAAAGTTAGATCAGGTTATTCCTCTCATGACAATTCTTCTAATGGCTTAAATTTCACTCCAAGTCAAAGTCAAAGTCTTTACAGTGGGTTACAAAGCCATGATCTAGCCTCTTATCCGTTGACCACATCTTCCACTACTCTCCTAGGACCCAGATTTCTTTTCTTTTATTTTTTTACTTTTATCTTACCCTACTTGGAAAGGATGAGATAATAACTGGGGAGATCAAAATTTTGGAGGAGTGAAACACACAGATGTTGAAGTTATCAAGAATAATACAGATAGTAGTAACGAAGAAGCAGGTGTTCTGCCGAGTACTAGAGTCTCCAGAGAGCAGGGGCAGCAAACAGGATGTTGATAGGCAATAGCAATAAAAAATGAGCAAGTTTGATTGATCTTTGGCTGATGTATTGGATGGGTTCCTGAAACACAGACTTCGGAATGGATATTTCTGTGCAGGAAATCTACAGAAGTGTGCACTTAAGATGAGCATCTGTGAACAAGAAAAGGAAATAGGATTGGGCAGAGGGAGGGATGGAATAGCAATCCACAGAAGGTCTCTACCTGACCCAATCCACCAGGAAACTCTGATACTGAAGAGGCCCCTCAGAGTTTTTTCACTTTGAGGAAAGGGAATTGGTCCTCTCTGTCCATCAACATTGGTTGTGGTATGGGAAAGGGCATAGTTTTGAATGTTCTTTGACTGAAAGCAATGCTTGGAGAGGGATTCAGCTGAAAGTCATCACCTATCACTAATCCTGGCAACTCGGAAATTGATTTCTCCCTGGAATCTAGGTGATTCATCCAACATCCATTACAACTTGCGGAAAAAAAATGCCTTTTTTTTTTTTTTTTCAGATGGGGGCTTAGTCTATTGCCCAGGCTGGAGTGTAGTGGCATGATCATAGCTCACTCCAGTATTGCAGCCTCCCACTCTCAGGTTCAAGCAATCCTCCTGGCTTCAGCTAATTTAAAAAAATTATTTACAGAGTCTTGCTGTGTTGTCCAGGCTGGTCTCAAACTCCTAGTGTCAAGCAGTTCTCCAGTCTCAGTCCCTAAATAGCTGGGATTATGGTTGTGAGTCACTGTACCCACTTGTTTTTTGTTTTTTGTTTTTTTAAGGAAAAGGAACAATTACGGTAATAAGTCATTTGGAGAAATGAGGACACTAATCTGCCTTACAAGACATGGAGTAATGCATTAAGAGATTAAACAACAACAACAACAACAACAACAACAAAACCTTCAACGTGGCCCGTGTGGGAATCAGGGTCCTCCAAGGACAGCCAGCTATGATTTATTTTTTAAAATGCATAGAACATTTGAAAATAATTTGAGAAAATGCTAGAGTTTTATGAAGAAGACCTTAATTTATAGAAGGTGGAAATGTGGATTCAAATTATTATATAGTCAGTGAAATATGTGGGGATAGTCCTGTACAATCACCACATATTAGCTGTGATTTTGGGCCATACACTTAACCTACTTGAACCTCAGAATATTCATTGTAAAGTTGGGTTAAAGAGAGCTGCCTGATAGTTTTCTGATTGTGTGTTTTTGTTTACTTTTTAATGTCTTTCTTTTTCTTATTTCTTTTCTTTTATTTTTCCCTTACCGTATGGGAAGATCTAAGAGCAGTATCAATAATAGAAATATTGTTAGTATTGATATATAATAGCTGTGACTTTCTTTGATACTTAAGTAGTTCTCATAAATTATTTATCATTCATCTATATTCTCATTTTCAATTTCTCTAATCCTGATACTGTATGTCATATTTTTTTGCATTGTGATATTTGTTTTATATAACATATTTTTCCCAATATGTTACAAGCTCTTAGAAAACAGGAACTTTTACTTTTTTGGGCTTCTT
Organism: Theropithecus gelada; assembly: GCF_003255815.1. Lineage (NCBI taxonomy): Eukaryota > Metazoa > Chordata > Mammalia > Primates > Cercopithecidae > Theropithecus > Theropithecus gelada. Next base: position 110,550,659 of record NC_037668.1, read on the forward strand.
TATTACCTAATCCATGCTAATGCTTTCAATCAATTGTTTTACTAATAACAATTCTTTTACTACCCCTGGGGAAAACTTGGGAAAATTACCTTTTACATTCTCAATTTCCCCCATTTAATGATACCTATTGTGCAGAGTTTCTGTAAAATAATTTTAAATGTCTTGCACGGTATCAGGTACATACTATTATGTGTTTGTTCTCATCTCTTCTATATTCTATTCAATAAATAATTGTTAAGAGTGGAAATGACTATTGCTTAATGTCTAATTAGCATCTGAGAGAGCACAGACAATGGGTGAAGAGGATATGCCAAAAGGAGTCTAAAGGAAAAAGCTGCTATAACATGTCCCCATTTTATTAGATAGAAAGGAGCACATGATAGCAAGACATAGTTAGTTTTGGTTTCATGTGATATTTTTCATTATTCCCCAAATCACCATATTTACTATATCCTTAGATGTTTTCCCTAATTGAACAATCATTTTACATATAGGAGTATAACTGAAGAAAGCTGCTCTATTGTAGGACAATCATCCAAAGTTTTGTCTCAGTAATAGCTTCCTCTTCACCTGTTCCAAATCACGAAAGCTGTGACAGGTCACTTCGACACAAGCTTTTTGCCTTTGGAACCAAGTGGTGAGAGCAATCCTGTTCCTTCAGTAGGAGAAAGCGAGCATCGCCTGCTGGTGAGGTGGGTGAGCAGCTCTGGTGCTCTAAAGCACACAAGTTCTCTCCAGACAGCAGCTAAAGCAGACTAAAGTGAGAAATCCATTATAATAACCTGCTTTCTGAGGAAAGGGGATTACAGGTAATTTTCTTTTATTCCCTAGTAACAGGGTTTTAATACAGTGCTGAGACAGTAGTTGAAAATCAAATACCTCATTGAATTCAGGTGAAAAACAGACAAATTGTCTCATTCCTTTCTCAAGGCTTTGAAAATGTGGAAGTTAGAGATTTTTTTTTTTTTTCTGAGTAAATTTTGAACATCAGGTTTGCTTCCATATCTAGAAAGCACATTTTCCTCCTAGGTCTGATTGAATATTTAATTGTAAGTTCTACGACATTCATGTTAATAGGGTTTTGGTAATAGAATGCTTGGAAATGACCCATACTCTGGGAAACACACATGCCAGTGAGCGTATACCTTGCAGTCACAAATTTATCACGTCTACCAGTGAATTCCTTTTTCTGAAATTAGGCTGAAAAAAATCAGGGAAACTAGCAGAGACGTGATTTTTGTACTTTTGCCCCTTTCCTGTGCTGGTTTGCCTGCTGATTGGTGACTGTACCTACAATAAAAAAAGTATAGTCTTTCAGACAATTCTCTCCTTGTTGGCTTGTGGTCAATATAGAAAACGTTTGTTTCTAGAATAATGATTAGGCAGCCTGTGCTGTTGGCTCTCACAGATGAATAGCCTAAATTTCCTGAAATTCTCTTTATGTTTATATATGGCAACCCCTTGAAACTCATTCAGTAAAGATGGGATGGTGTACTAGAAATATTGCTGGACCAAGAGATATATCCAACTTTTCCATAAGCAAAGAAAATCACATATCCTTTCTGAGTCCTAACATTTTCATTTTAAAAATTGGAGAACTTAGTTTAGATAACTATGATGGTCCAGACTGATTCTACAATTCGGTTACACACACAAACACACATACTCACACTCACCTTCACTACCAGACAACAGCTCCCGCAGAGTATGGTTTGTAAGTTCCCAGCACATAGAAGATAATCAATAAATATTTGTTGAGAAACTGAAAGGAATGTGGACCTGCGTATTTTGTTAAATGGCAGACTTTACTAGATACTAAAAGCAACTCATTTTTTCCAAGTGTTATTTGTAGGCTTTGGTGTTTTGTGCATAATTTCAGATCTATTGCAAGGTGGAATGTTGATATATTAAACCCTGAAAATGGGTTTCTAATGTAAAAACCAATTGACCAAGTAGAGTGGTGTTAGCAGCATCTCCTCTAATGGCACATTTATAATGAATAGCAGATTTACACCATGCTGTGATTAAAGAGAGGTGAATAACCTTTTATTTTATCCCCTTCTGAGGACTTGTGCTCGATGTTAAATTATTTTGAAGCCCAGCTTTGTGTTACTTCTGAGTTTGCTGAGCGAATAGAAACCTAAAATTATGTGGTTTTCAAAAGAATTTACTCATCTCATCTTTCCTAACAATGTCAATGCACAGTGTTTTATTGGGGGATCCCATAATGTAAATGTGGAAAAAAATCAAATTTTTAAAAGAAAATAGCATAAACTCAAGGATAAATAGAAATATTCTCATAGATAAGAAAAATTAATCAAGGCAAATAATATCATCTACTTGTAGAGGACAATTAACATCTAACACTGCAGAAGTGAAAATTCTGATCACACTGTAGAACCGGGGAGAAAATGGTAACATCATAGTTGGGCAAGAAAGCATGTGGTATTTTAGAGGAATATGTCTTTGTCACTGGTGAAACTTAAATTAACTGGGTAAAGGCTTCTGAGTACAGAATTTCTCTCTACAAGTTTTGAAGGGACAAAAATGAGGAGAAATGCTCATATCTCAAATGTATGGGCAGACTTTATTTCTGCTTGTGAATTCCAGCATAAATCAAAAAGCCAATAGAAACTGATTGAAGTGGAACTAAAGCCAGATGGTGACACAGAGGAGGGAAGGGTCCTCAGCTGGCACTCTCTACTACCCAACCATGCCATGACGACAACACAGGGAGTTGTTGGAAAAAGAAATACTGTTTTTCTCCCTGTCAAATGCAATTTCAATCATGGCTGACTTAAGGCATATTACAGTATAGTGGAATTTCCAATGTGTTATTTATATGTATTTGTAAATTACATTCATTTCCTTATAATACATAAAGGTAGTATTAAAATGTCACTAAACTTGTCTCTTATATAATATATATTATTACTAATATTTACCCTCCTCATTTTCCTTAATCATCAGAGACAGAACAACAACTGGGGATTGTCTTCAATCTGCTAAATATGATACCAAATACAAACGCACAATCTTCAGAATTATTTCATCAGTTTCTAAAACAATAATATAAACATGAGTTATCATCTGTCACAATAGCTTTAAGTGATGAAACCCTTGCAATTATCAAAATCAAACTATTCAACAAAATTATAATAAAGAAGAGTATATGATAAAAAGATCCCTATGCATCCTGAATATTTCACAGCTATAATGAAATTTTCCTGGGAGTAATATAGTATATTTCATGATGCCACTGAGGTTCTCAAATATCTCTATCCCTGGGGCTAGAAATTAGGCCTAAAACTAGTAGAACTGTTGAAGTTTCAGTGGCAGAAATTCACTAGCAACACAGATATAAAGTCTATGGACATATTTATCTTCTTAGAAATAGTTAATAATGTCCCAAGTAGGTGGTCTTTAATCAATGATGCCTTCTTTATGCAAAAAAGAAAACAAATACAAGTACATATAGGATAGAGGAGGTAGGGAGTCAGTGAAGCGTTAAAGTTTAAGTGCATCCATTACTTTTCCTTTACTGCTTAAATGACAGATCCTTGTGTTATTTTTTGGTGAAACATCTACCCACTGAGGAGAGTTGGGTAGCAATATGAACACATCAATGTTTCCGTTGTTCAAACTAGCAACTGAAGTATCTTCAATATTTGAAATACAGAATACAAAGCTGAACATTTGCCAGGCTCTTCTTGATTGCAAGGAATAAAGTCAATGGCTAAATCTTCCACCAATAAATTGCAAAAATACCCCAGGGAGTAACAGTGTCATGAACGAACCAGACTTCCATGCCTCTCAATAAATCAACTAGGTTTTGTCATGACTGAAATGCATTTCTAGAACTAGAACGAGTATTCAGGACACCATACAGGACTCAACAAAGTTACCTTGTTGGTAACCTCTCTGCCATCTTCAGTTATTCTCTACAATAGTTTCATTATGTGTTGCAAGAATATTTTTTTTCTATGATTCTTGATTACACTATATTCTGTTGGGATTTGGTTATTAGTGCATTTACCAATATTTATTGAGTACTCTTCTCTATGAACTGATGATTCTTAAAAGGAAAACAGACATAGCCCCTACCCTTATGAAGCTCAGAGTCCAATGGGAAAGAAAAGTATTAAATAAAATTCACAGTTAAGATAATACTATAAGTCAATTCATAATTGCAAAAATATGAAAACAGACTAAATGCTCATCCACCAATGAGTGGATAAAGAAAATATGGTAGATATACATCATGGAATACAACTTGGCTATAAAAAAGAAAGAAAGAATGACATTCGCAGCAACCTGGATGGAGTAGGAGACCATTATTTTATGTGAGGTAACTCAGAAATAGAAAACCAAATAGCGTATGTCCTCACTTATAAATGGACCAAAGCTATGAAGATGAAAAGGCGTAAGAATGATATAGTGGACTTTGGGTACTCAAGGGGAATGGTGGGAGGGGGTGAAGGATAAAAGACTACACATTGGGTACAATGTACACTGCTCAGGTGACAGTGCACCAAAATCTCAGAAATTAACACTAAAGAACTTATCCATGTAACCAAAAACCACCTGTCCCCCAAAAACTATTAAAATAAAATAAGTGCATGAAAAAAGATAATGCCACAAGAGAACAGTATAGACAGTTACAAGAGCAAGTAAAAGGTGTTTTTACCTTGTGTTTCCTACTTAATTCTACTTATTTATGCTTCCTACTATCTCATGGCTCCTGCTTACACTCATCTCTTAGAGGGCCCTACTTTAGATTCTATCTATTAACCACGACTCATTATTCTGTCACAGAGGAATTGATTGATTGATTTGGTCACTATCAACTTAGAGCATCTGCTTTGGGAAGAGTAAATATTGCCAGGATGTCTAAAGAGTCACTGAAAAAATATAAGATTACTGGCTCTGCAAAACTCACTCATTCATTTGTGTTTAGGGTAAAGGGGACATATATTTAAAATGCGGGTATCTATAAAGAACTCCCTGGAAGGAGTATAGGTGCAGCAGGGATTTTGAGTCTTCCATTTGAAACACATAGGTATCTCACATGACTTAACCAATACTGGCATACAAACATCTTGTTCATCTTATAATAGTTTCCTATCTTGAGAAAATTCCCTTACAGACTGCAAGAGTCCATTTAGTACACGAAAATCACACCTATCGTTTGAACAGGAAAATGTGATATTAAGAAGTATTAAATTGGTAAAAGAGGATTCAGCTCTAAAAACGGATGGAGAACTCTAAAGATTATAGGCATAACAGAGTTAGAAAACATCACTATCTTTAGAGCTGAGGGAAGGAACCCAAAGAAAGATCAAACATGCTAGTGAGCTCCTCCCACCTTCCATCACAGAGCGGAGCTTCAGACTCTGGCAGAGATGTGACTGAGGTCCCCTTGGGTGGCAGAGAAGTTCACTGAGATGCCATAGTAAACCACCCCTGAAATACAGGTAAAACTCACTAGGAATCCATTTTATAGGGGTAGCCATGAAAGTCACTGAGAAATTGTTTGCTCTGATGTGAGGAAACAGCCTGCTGTAGTGCCGGGAAGTTCCACAAGAAGCAGCTAGAGGATGATGGTGAAACTCACTAGGAAGCCTAACCGCGGTGTCCCTCTAGAATGTTTAGTATCACGGTGCAGCTGACAAATAAAAAAGGGTGGCAGGATCCAGTTCTAGCATCATAAAGCATGGAAAAAAGGGTAGATTTGAAATTGAGAGATATTTAAATTGATAATGGGCATATACTCATATTTAGATTTGAAATTTTAACTTTTTCGTTACCATGGTTTTCAATGATCGTGATGACTTTGATGATTCTCTGATGAAAATCAGTCCTTATTATATTTATGCTTACATCGAGAAGGCGTTTATTTCAAAATTATTTACTTAAACTAATAATATCTGATACAACTCCATCTGAGAAAACATAATGATAAATTCAACTATTTTATAACATGCTTGTTCATATATGAGTTTATTAGATGTATACATCTTAGGAAACATTTATTAGTTCAATTTAATTGAACAGTTATTCACTGCCTATTATGTACAAATCTCTTTAAAAAGATGCAAAGATTTACAAATGATACTGTCCTCCTGATTGTATAAGATAAATTCATACAAAAATAGCTATCACAATAAGTCTCATGAGATTTGATGGGTTTATCACGGGTTTCTGATTTTGCTTCTTCCTCATTTTTCTCTTGCTGTCACCATGTGAGAAGTGCCTTTTGCCTCCTGCCATGATTCTGAGGCCTCCCTTGCCATGTGGAACTATAAGTCCAATTAAACCTCTTTTTGTTCCCAGTTTTGGCTATGTCTTTATCAGCAGCATGAAAACAAACTAACACAAATCATTTGACACACATTGTTTGGTCGCCGACCATGAGCATGCAACTGAGTATAGTAACAAAATATAAAGGCATTAGGGAGTTCCCCTGGAGGTCTCAGAGATTGTTTATAAAATTTGGGATCCGAATTATGCTTTGAAGTGTGAAATTATTCTTCAATGGCTAAATTTGAAAGATAGAAAATGAGCAGGCAAAGTAGAGATAGCCACTTGAGCAAAGTAGAGTGTATAAATTGTTTCATTTATTATATTCAAATCATAATTGAGCTTTGATATTTGCTTCCATATTTATTAAAAATTGGGACAAACCCTTGCTATATTGCCCAGGCTGGGGTGCAGGGGCTATTCACAGGCACATAGCTCACTGCAACCTCAAACTCCTGGCCTCAAGGGATCCTCCTGCTTCAGCTTCCTGAGTAGCTGGGACTCCAGGTACATGCCACTGTGTCCTGCTGTATCTTTTATCTAATATTAATAGGTTCCCTTCCCTCTTCTCTCTACCTTACAGTTTTCATACACACTATAGGTAAATTAATCTTTGCACAACAAAGTTTGGATTGTATCTTTATCGCTCGCCATCTCAATGCCTTCAAATCCCTGCATGCTGAAAAGAATAAACGCTGCCTGGTTTTCAAGGCCCTCCGAGGTGAAGCCTCAAACTCATTTTTCAGCTTGTTCTTCCACAGCTCTCCAATGCTCAACTCGACTAATTTACCTTACGTGTCATTGTTCAAATGCACTTTAGCTGGAATACTCCTTGCAACTCTATCCAAACCCATCCTAAAAGTTAAGATTTCCATAACAATAGCCTTTATTTCCCAGTGGGTGAAGCTTCTTTTCTGTACCCCGATGTGAGTAGAAGGGTTTCCAAGATCAATGATGGGCCTGACTTGTTATTACACCTCAAAGATAGCAGTGAGGGTTATGAAAAAGCTGCAGGACTACCAAATATGAGATGACTGACATCAAAGTACCTATCACTAGAAAGGATCAAATGCTATTATCAGGAGAATACAATACCTACTCAGAAAGAAGATGGATCCCAAACCCCCAAATCAAACAGACCAAAAATAAATAAAATATTTTTTCTTGGATAAGAGAAATAGCCTGTGCATTCTAATATTCTTCTCAGACTTGTTCTAGAAATAAATGGCTATCCACTTCATGTCAACTTCCAAGGTCAGCAACATGCCCCACCATATCCTGGGTTTTCTTATAAAACTCCAGTAGGGAGAGAGAAAGCCAGAAGCAGATTTACTATCTATCTGGAGTTGTCTGATTATTTATACTTCTTCATTCTTCCAGGGCTTCAGTGAATAGTAAATTTGCAGTTGGCATCTATGATTGCACTCCTGGTTCTATAAATCGAAGACCAAAAGATATCATACTTTTAGTTGTTTAATGATCAAATGTTGGCAGTCCTGGGGTGTTTAAGAAGGATTTTTGCTATCCAAGTTTTTTATTTTCCATTTGAAAATCTTATTATGAATGTGGAAATACAAGTTAGATTCCAGATGTGTGTGCAAACAGCATTGGAATAGAATAAAATAGTATGAAAGACCATGATCCCGCTCTAATTTCACAATTATTTCTTTAGAGTTGCCTGTCAATCTTGACACATCACTGAAATTTAGCGTTGAAGGAAGCTAGATTCCTTGTGCTGGAAACCACTTCTTTTGAAATACACACTTCTGTGGCATAGCAGATATCATGGCTCTGTGGTTTCTGAAGACTTCTTGTGGATGAGGCACACTATATACTTTTCACTTTCTTTTCTTTCTAGAGAGTTGGATTTATTAAAATGTAGCTGATTTTTTCTTACAATCTGTCAAACTGGCATTTTATTGATGTAGGTAGTGGTGTAATACCGTAATACTTTTAATATAATTTTATATTATAGCAGGATTTGGAAAGAGTCACTAGCTTCACTTAGTCTTCTTCCTCTCTCCTCTTTCTCCTTCTTCTTCTCATATCTTCTTAAATAAACAATTTAACATAGATTCACTTCCTTTGATACATAATAAACAAAATTTACCAATCAAATAAACTTTCTGAACCTTTTGCTGAATAATCCCTGTGTCTTTTAAATTCAAGTTGCAGAAACCCTAACAAGTCATTTGAAACAAAATAGAACAACTTCCCAAATCATAAGCAAATGAAAAGATAGTGTGTTTATTTTTATTCTTGTGGGATAACCATTCTCATCCTTAGTTTTACTGATTAGGATTTATCAAAGCCTAAGAACATTGTAGTATGAAAATTATACATTAATGTCAATTACAGTGAATAATCCTTTCCTTGATTATTGGAAATATTTATTTTTCTAAACTTACCAGAATCTTAAACCTGTCCATGTTAAAAGGCAGTCATTAAATTATTTAAGCTCAACTGAGAACGCTTTAGGTTTACAGTGTCATGGAAAGTTTTCAACATCAACTCTACACTACCAAAGAATGGAATGTTTCAAAGTACTAACAGTTAACTGCTTAAAAATCAACTTAAAAGATCTGGCTTTAAAAGTACATGCACAGACATTTATTGTCTACAAGACTGGCATCACACAAGTGAGACTGGCTTTTTATACTTTTGCTTTTCACTCAGGGCACCTTTGACTAGGAAGACCATTTATCACGGTCACCATTGTCTGGCACTTTAGAGATCTCACTACCAACAGGAGCAGCAGGAGACTCCGGTTTAGAAGAAGAAACGGTTCCAAAATCATTTTTAAAGAATCTGAACCATTTAAAATTCTTTGTATTTTGACTTGTTCTATATTAGTAACAATGTCAGTAGCACTATTGTCAATGTGCTCTGAATACATACTTATTAAGGGGCAGCCAAGACATTAGAAGCTGTGTGACTCTTAAGGTTGGCCTCCTTTTTATTCTTTTGCCAAAGGGCTCTGACTGAAAGGCAAGGGGATGGCTTTAGTTGTGCTGGTCTCCATAGCCTCTAAAATCTATGGGCTAGCCGAGTCCAGGGAAAGAGCTGGGGAAAACAGTCTTGTACCAGTAAAGGTACTTGGTCTCTCCATAACCCTGCAATTAACAAACCTTAAGTTTCAGCAGGAAATTTTAATAAATGATAACTTTTCAAGGGCATTTAAAATCACACAATTTATTTCTAAAGATGAGTCAATATAGTTGTCAGGACAAAACTACTCTCCAGCCAAAATATTGGCATGTCTTTCACAGGTTTTGGTAGCTGTTTTTCTGATACTCATTCATCTCTCTGATAAATTAGGCTGAGAATAAAGGATGAGACTATTATATCATGATGCCTTATTGCTTGAATTCCACAGGAGGATTTTTTTCCTCTTAGAAAACAGAGCAATGAGCATAATTAGATGATTTATTCAAAATTCTCAGATAGGAAAATCAACCCTGAGATGCTCCGAGGTCTAAGAGATAGACTGGATTGGGGGTCGGAAGGCCTCGTCCTCTTCCCAGTGTTGTCTGACCTATTGGAAGTTTTTAAAATCTGTGTCTACTGTATTATTGCTCAGCCTCTTGCTTTTCTTTGGTTCTGCATACATCAAACTTAACATTGGGTAAAGGAGATTGGTAACATATTCCATCCTTCTTTTAGCAAACACACCACTGAGAGTAACTGCACTTGACACACAACCTTGTGGAAGGAGTCATCTTATGAGAGCTGTGTCTCTCTATTATATACCCTTGCTAGAACTTGTACTTCTCATTTAAAGCACTTCCCACAAGTGTACTTCAAATAAAAGCATGCACGGTTATCTATTTAGAGTCTGTTTTCCCCACCAGACTCTGCATTCCAAGATGCAAGGAATTATATCAGTCTTACTCTCCACTGTGCCTAGCACATTGTCAAACATATCACATGAAGACTTATTAAGTAATTGTTCTATTAATAAATAATAAATTTCAACTAAAATACTTCAGAATCTCAATGGCCCTAACTTTGGTACTTTGAAAAAGCAGGAAAATACAAATGGAGAAGGAGAAGGAAATATTGGACATTCTTTTTTTTTTTAATTCACCAGAAAAGCCCCACATTAAGTTAATACTAAAGTCATTTTATAAACGTCTGTTTGTAACTAATCAAAGTATTCAGATATTTTTGATAATGATACTAACTTCTATTTTAAGATAATCTAATTCTTAATGCTGTGTTTATATGCGATAGCATTCTACGAACCAACCCTTTTACCATCATCAAGAAAGAGATACATGGGTAAGGAATGACTTATACTGATAAACAAGGCACTTTTTAGAAAACTAGAACACTTGAGACAGAGCAATACGGATTCAAGTCCTAACTAACTCATTTTAACTCATTTTAGGTAAGTTACTTAAATTTTTATACCCATACAATGTGGATAATAGAGTTGATCAATAGGATTATTGTAAGGTTAAGGATAACTTTAGATAATATATGCAAACCATCTATTATGATGCTTGGTGCATAGCAAGCACCTCATGTATATTAATAGAAATTTTTATCATCATTATAATAGTACTTTTAAATCATAATTTGAGTATCTCAAGTCCACAAAAATAGGTTCTCCATTGAGTCATCTAGAACTTATTTTCTGTGAACAACAAAGTTTACGTAATCTCAATGCCCTCTTTGAAGTTTCCTTCCATCTGTTCCTGAATCGAGGCTATTTCTGAAGATCACCGCTTCCCCTGCTCTCACATGGAAACCCTGGCTCCCACACACCACACATCATGAAGCCTGGAGGTGCCCTCCTTGATTTCCAGTGCAGCTGTCAGCAGATTTTCTCACTTCCTGTCAATCACCAGAGTGCCAAAGAGGTGCCTGCCATCAAACTATACTACCCATGACCCCTCCTTGTGCACTACCTCACCATTACTCTCCTCATCATTGAGTGTTCTGGAAATTGACCCACTGTTTTCCCTGTGAAGACTCTTGGCATCATTCTTGGCAATTTTTAGAACCACATGGATGGTTTGTCTAATGCTGACTTCAGTTCTTTGACCATAGCATCAATCTTGTCCTCTATCCGTCTTCAGATAGCCAGTCCTGTGGACAGGACTTACGTTTTGCCATCACCAATAACAACTTCTCTTCCAAATGCCCAAATTCAAGGATTCTATATTTTGACTATCATCTTATATTTTTCCCAGCTTACTTTCTGTAACTGTAGTAATTCTTCAGCCACTCACGAGCTCCAATCTACTGGATCCCTCCACTTTCTCACTCTAATTTCTGTCCAAATCTTTATCGCTCCTACTTATTAGGTTTGCTCCCATGGTCCTTCATTGAAATCATTAAAATGCTTCTCTTGCAGATGTTTTTATGACTCTAGTACACTTTTCCACTCTTTGCTCATATCAGATGGTCACAATAATAAAACATTTTTGTTTTAATCTGAAAATAGCAGTGAAAAGAGAATTATACTTTGCTATCACTAAATCTGTTACTCGTCTTAATGTAACCTTAATCACTAAACCTGTTACTCGTCTTAATGTAACCATATTCTTTATATTATTTTCCCTCTCCCAGTAAATAATTACTGTTCTGTAGAAAGCTAACTCCCTCAACTTGGTCTCCAACCCTTTATCTCTTACTTAAAGATTTTGCCCTTGCAATGAGTTCTTCTATCCCCTTTGCCATCAATTCGTGCCCCCTACCCTCCACTATTGGATCATTTCCAATAGAATAAAAATGTAACAGACTAATTAAAAAATCCCCCCTACCTCCAGCTCCTGTCACTCTTCTCAGTAGCCTTTTGCAACAAAGCTCCTTGAGTGATTGGTTTATGCTCACTATATGTTCACCTTTTAATTCCCTCATTAATGTCTTATCAGAATTTTGTCACCACCATACTATTGTAGCTGTTCTTTAAAAAGTCATCAGCACATCTGTATTGTGCAAAATACAAGATCCATTCTATATCTTCATCACGTTCAAACCCTCAACAGTGATGGACACAAATGATTACTCTTTTGTTCTTGACTAGTTATTCCCTATTAACTTGACTCCTAAGACACCAACTTCTTTTGTTTTCCTTCTACTTCATTGACTTTACAAAATCTTTCCTCCCTACCTCTCCTTTTTCTCCCTTGAAATATCGTCAGCCCAAGGTTCTTTCTCTTCGCTATTTATGAATCCATCTGAAGGCAATCTCATCAGCTTCTGTGACTTTAAACATAGTATAATTTTATCCCAACTCTCAAACTTTTATCACCATACTTGAATTTAATATGTAAATTTTTTTTCTCAATATATATAAACAAAATTCTGATTACTACTAACTGGTCAGGCCCAAATCTGACCCTCCTAGTTCCTCCATAGCTCAATTAACAGCACAGCCACACATTCGTTGCTCAGGCAAAATCGTTAATTTGTTTCTTTATCTCTCACTTTCCCCAATATCCCCTTTTCATTCAACCAGCAAGTTTCATGGGCCTTATTAGCTAAATACATCAAAATTTGATCTTCGTCTCGCCATCTATACTGCCAAAGGCCTAGCACAAGCAACAGTTATCTCTGGCCTGAGATGATTATTAATCTGGTATATTAGATAATTACTAGACAGATATATTGGTTTTCTAATTGTTCTCTCTAGCTCATTTATAACTCCCGTAGTATATTTTCCACAAAGCTGTTAAAGATATATTTAAAAAGAAAAAATATATGATGATAGTATTCACCAAGATTTAATCACTGTCACTCACTATCAAGCCAAAACCCTATGAAGGCTCCTTTTCACATTGTGAATAACATAAGAAGTCTTCAATCTTCATTGTAAAAGCCTTACACTTAATGGTTCTCAATGCTTTTTCATTCACTCATTCACTCCACCCTAACCACTTGAGAACTGTTGATACTTCTCGATGAAGCAATGTCATCCTTACCCCAATCTTGACAGTGGTTGCTCTGACCAATGGGAAATGCCCTTTGTTAGATCCTCATGTTATTTGCTCCTTCCTATCTTCTCAGTCACTGTTCAAATGTCATCTCCCTAGGAAGGAATTTCATGATGAGTTTATTGAACATATCTCCTCTCATCATGAACAACGCCTTTATTATCTGCTTTCTCAACATTGTCAAATTATATATGCATAGACATCCACATGCACCACATATACAGGTTTGTTTATTGATTTCTTCCAATAGATTTTTTTTAACTTTGTTGAGAGGGGGTCCCACTATATTTCCTAGGCTGGTCTTGAACTCCTGGGATCAAGTGATCCTCTTGCTTTGGAGTCGCAAAGTGCTGAGATTATATGCATGAACCACTGTACCAGGCCCCCCCCCCTACCAAATTTAGGATTCATAAAGGAGGTTAATTTTGTCCAATGCTGTAATTTTATGGCACAGAACAGTGCTTGCCCAAAACAAAAATTAGGATGCAAAGTAAAAATTGTGAATAAATATATGGAGAAACTATGTCATTCTCATTTAAGGTATTTTGTTTTTTGTTTAGTTTGGAGAGGTTTGGGAATATAATCTTATCTCATCAGCATGCTGTGCTCCTTGCCATGGCAACCCCAGAAATATCTGCTTTTAAATATGGTCTTAAGAGCTTCATAATAACTGACTTTTTTCACACCCAAGGAAGCTAAAAATATGCTGTATCAGGGAGGCAGTAACAATAACAAAGGAATAATTTGAGTTCAACAATTCCATTTTGTATTCAATTCTATTGCCTTTGTCTAGTCTCCTTAGATTGGTACGAGGGCAGCTCTTAGGAGTTGAATCACTGCCTAATTTGCCTGAGCCCCAACTTTACTTGGAAAAAGCTTCTTGGCCAATTAAAAACTCAATAAATATTAATCCCCTACTCTATGTTAAATACTTCTGAAGACATTGAAGAAACTCCAGTGGACAAGATGAACTCCAGTATTTCTGGTCTTCATTCAGTTAACAGTTTATTGGGGAAGACATTCATTATCAAGAAATTGTAGGTGTGATGGGCATTACGAAGGGAAATTGCAAGGCACCATATCTTAGTGGTTCTGTCTGCCTAGGGATAGTCTTTCTTCATTCCTTGAGGGTTTGAGTGTCTTTGGCTTTACTGCTGCTGCCAACATGCTTCCTCAGACTCCCAGCAACATGAATTCCTGTCTTTTCCTCCTGTGTCTTAAGAGTTCCCTATTGATAAAGAAGTTATGTTCACTCTGCACCAATTATATTCCAAGAGCCCTAGCCATTGCAGATCTGAAAAGTAGTAGTCAGATAAAAAAGTTTCATTATGATTTTAGCATCCTAGGAATTTTCCACTAACCTGATATTAAGTCTACCTTGGAACTAGAGGTAATTTATTATTAGTAGTAGTAGTAGAATTAGTATTTATCATTGAAATGCTTACCACCCAATAGTGCCCAGAAAATAAAAGCATCCTATTTTTACGATCAGCTCTTGCTAATAAGACTCAGAAAGCAATGCTCTACCGAACTAGCTGTCTCCAACTCCAGTCACTAGCCTAGGGTTAATCACTGTTAAATTGTATGTGATTCAATATGAAATCTCCCACAAATTATGGAATGTGACTTGTTGATAAATTTTACAAAGTTTACAGAAAAATATAGAAATTACAAACTATTTCATTGAGAGTATTTACCTTTTTTGGGTTGGAGAAAAAGATGTGAGGAATGATATTAAAATGAGCTTGACATGCTGTGAACATGCGACTTGTTGTGAATATGTGGTCAGGTAATATAGCAGAATGGCAATGAAGCAGGAACAAGATAGTCTGTTTTATCGTTTGGACATTTTAAAGTAATGCTGTTTTAATATTTGATATATATGGAATTCTGAACTTGAAATAAAAGAGAAAATTATATTTGCTTCTTGTCTTTTACTTTTAGATACTTTTTCAAGGCCTTCATGACTTGTAATTTCTCAAGATTAACATATTCAAGCTAAGATTCCTACCATGCATTTGATTTATTAAAGCACGTGTGGCTCCTTACTGAGTGGAATTGCTGAACCTCTTCTAGTGTACATTTTTAAAGTAAGTGTGGTGAAGCAAAGCAAAAATTGTGTCTCTTTTGTGAATGTGAGTGCCAGCTCTTCTGGCAGAACACTTAATTTCCAAGACGAATGTGCAATTGACACTGGATGGAGCACATTTAAGCTTTTAACCCTCCGACAAAATAACTGAACCACATTGTGATTTTAACTTTTTTCTGTATCTGCTTTAAGCCAAGGCATTGTGATCTGCTGGCAATAAATACACTTCAGAATTTCACAGGTCAAAACAGGATTGATAATGAGTGCTTTGCTATTAATGAATTAGACCAATTATGGAAACTATATGATACAAATCCAGCTAAAAAAGTAATGCGTTATTCAAAAGCTTAGTTTATGATCACTTAATGTACTTACTATAAACCTTTTTAAATTAGTAATTTGATTAAAAAATTGAGAAAGATTAAAAAACGTGAGACTGATAGAATACATTTGGTCTATACAAATTAACCAACTATCTGGCCATATTTAGATTTTTCTTTGTTTTCTTTCTTTTCTTTTTTTTTTTTTTTTTTTTTTTGAGGTGGACTCCAGCTCTGTTGCCCAGGCCCAGGCTGGAGTGCAGTGGTGCAATATGGGCTCACTGCAAGCTCTGCCTCCCAGGTTCATGCCATTCTCTTACCTCAGCCTCCCAAGCAGCTGGGACTACAGGTGCCCAGCTAATTTTTTGTATTTTCAGTAGAGACAGGGTTTCACCATCTTAGCCAGGATGGTCTCGATCTCCTGACCTCATGATCCACCGGCCTCAGCCTCCCAAAGTGCATTACAGGCTTGAACCACTGCGCCCGGTCTATCTCCTAATATCAGTGTTTTAAAAACATGCATGTTTGTTATACATTTTCATGTGTTAAATTATATTTCTGACTGCACATTATTTGTCAGAGTAACTAAACTTTGCAGAGACCCTCAGTCTTAAGTAATGGGATGTTTAAGATACTGACTTTTTATTACTTGTATCTAAAATATTATTTCCTATTTTCTGAGATTCTCAACTGTAAAGAAGTTGCTTGCTCTATATTAACAAATAAATTTTTTATTTTTTATTTTCAAGAATACATAATTGTTGTACATATTTATAGGATGTGTGTGATATTTTGATACAAGCATACAATGTGTAATTATCAAATCTGGTTAATTGGGATTTCCATCTCCTCAAACACTTATCATTTATTTGCATGGGGAACATTCAAAATCTACTCTTCAAGCTATTTTAAAGTATACAATAAATTATTGTTAACTATAGTTGCCCTATATTGCTACCAAACACTAGATTTTTTTTTTTTTTTTTTTTTTTTTTTTTTTTTTTTTTTTTTTTTTTGGAGATGGCATCTCACTCTGTCACCTAGGCTGTAGTGCAGTGGTGCGGTCTCGGTCTGCTGCAAACTCTACCTCCTGGGTTCAAGCTATTCTCCTGCCTCAGCCTCCTGAGTAGCTGGGATTACAGGCGCCTGCCATCACACCCAGCTAATTTTTGTATTTTTAGTAGAGACGGGGTTTCTCCATATTGGCCAGGCTGTTCTCAAACTCCTGACCTCAGGTGATCCACCCACCTGGGCCTCCCAAAATGCTGGGTTACAGGCATAAGCCAAGTTTTATTTCTTCTATCTAACTGTAGTTTTGTACCAATTTCATTATCTCCCCTCCTCACTACACTATGGTAACAAATACTATAAGCACTATCAGAAATACAAAATTTTAGAAAAGAAATGTAATCAATTTATGACATATATTAAGATTCAGGTGTTAAACAAGTTTTGCACTTTGTTATATTTGTGTACTTGCATATTAATGTATAATTGCTTTCAATTATTGCTTTAACATGTTTGAAAGTTATCTCTTCTCAGAAGATCCTGCTTCTTGACACTAACTTATCTTTTTAAAAGTATTTCTATCATACGAGAGGTTGCAGAAAGCCTCCAAGTTGAATACTGTGCTGACACAAGACACAGTGCTTAAACTCCCTAAGGAATGAAAGGCTCACCTCTGATGTACTCTTTCTAATGAGGAGACTCTTCTTCAATGCTGTAACATCAACAAGTTGGAGCTATTCAACTGCATAAAAATGCAGATCCATCTACTGGAATTCTTGGAAAAACCCTACTTTGAACTTATCTTATTATCTGAATTGTTTTTATCCATTTAATTTTCTTGGCTGAATTGCTCCCCAGTTAATCTTCCTCAATCCAACCATGCCATTCAGGTTGTTCATAAGCTGATGGTGAGTACTAATGTAACCACAGGAGGAGCTCTTCCTGAGCACTATGTAAAGAGAGGCCAGTGCATTGTAGCAGAGAAAGAGTTTAACGGACAGGAGGCTGGCCACGGCTCCTAGGGCAGGTGTTTTTCAAAGGCAGTTTGGATGAAGGGGTGGGATGGCTGGTAACAGGCGCTTGCTACTGATTGGTTGGGAAGAAGATGGACTCACACTGGGGGTTGAAGCTGTCCTCCTGGAGGCTGAAATCATTTCTGGGTGGGACCACAGGAGTGGGGTTGGCAGGTCCAGGTGGAGCCATGGGTGTTAGACATGAAAAAATCCAGAAAAGATATGTCAAAGGTCAATCTTAGGTTCTACAGTAGAGATGCTATTTGCAGAAGTAATTGGAGAAGCTGCATATCTTATGCCTCTGAAATAATGGCTGACGATGATTTATGTCTGAGCCTTAGAAGCACTCAGTCTCCTCTCCTCCCTCGAGCCTGATGGCTTTACAAAAGTTGTTGAGTTTTGGGGTAAGGCCTATTATCATTTAAACTGTAGTCTAAATTTCATCCATAGATAGCCAGCTCAGCCGATTAGCCTAGGAATAATTAAAGGAAAGGAAAGTTGGGGGTGGCTTAGCTTACTGTTACAATTTTGTCATTGCTGTAATTTTTGGAAAGGTGGTTTCACTATTACCGAAGCTCTTTTTTTTTTTTTTTGGCAGATTCTCCCTCTGTCATCCATGCTGTAGTGCAGTGGCACAATCTCGGCTCACAGCAATCTTCATCTCCTGGGTTCAAGCAATTAATCCTACTTCGGTACTCAAGCTTTTATTACGCATGCTCCATCAGGCAGGCTTTTGTCCATCTTCATTTTCTATAGTTTATAAGAAGAATAATGGCTTTTCATTTTATAGTATAAAATTGTATAATGTTGAAGGTGTTTTGAAAGCAACCTCCATACCTATTATTGCTCTTAATTATTTTTGTTACCAAGAGAACAAAATGTGTATCTCTATATCAGGAAGTGACTTCAAATGTCTCTGTTTATGGCAATCTGTCATTAAAAATATCCTGTCTCACCATTTTTTCTTCCACTCCCTCAAAATCATTTTTTTCTTAGACATAAATCATTATTAAAGGTCTCCATATGTTGTATAAAAGATTTCCAGGGGTATGTAGACTATATTTGTGGCACTCTTTACGGAGGTGTTTGAACCAGAGCAACTCCATCTTGATTAGGAGCTGGGTAAAATGAGGCTGAGATCTACCGGGCTGCATTCACAGACAGTTAAAACATTCCATGTCACAGGATGAGAGAGGAGGTCGGCATAAGATACAGGTCGTAAAGACCTCGCTGATAAAACAGGTTGCAGTAAAGAAGTTGGCCAAAACCCACCAAAATCAAGATGGTGACGAGAGTGACCTCTGGTCGTCCTCACTGCTACACTCCCACCAGCACCATGACAGTTTACAGATGCCAAGGCAACATCAGGAAGTTACCCTATATGGTCTAAAAAGGGTAGGCATGAATAATCTACCCCTGTGTTAGCATGTAATCAAGAAATAAGCATAAAAATGAGCTCATCTTATCCTTATCTTTTCTGTTACTTGGGGAGACCATCTTGCCCAAAGACCACAGGTTAAAACTACTAGTTGGAGGTTGGATTAACTATAATGGGGCCCAACTGGGGACAAGTTTTAGCCTTGCCAGTTTGATATTGGGTGCTAAGCATAGTGGCTAATGTCTATGTTTTGCCACACGTATTTTGCTCTGGCCAAAATGGAAAAAAAATACTTTTCCCTTTTGTTGCAGCTTGGCCCCCAGGGCTATGGTGCAGCCAGCCAGGTCACTAGGGCCGGTCAGGGAAAGGAAACCCAGAAACCTGGCATGCTGGCAAAAGGGGAAGGATATCTTACAAGCCAGGCTTCTGGCCTCTCTCTCTCTTTCTCTGCAAATCGAGTGAATCAATGGTAAAAATCACTGTTTATCTCCTTTGTAAAGTTTTGATTAATGGAAGAAAGGATTTGTGAGGCTAGGCTTAAACTGTAGTGAATCTAGTGTGCTTTGTGCATCTTTCTGTATTGTTCTGTCATAAAGAGGACTACTTTAGGACAGATTGGGGCCTACGACCCCTATACACCTGGTTTTCAAGATGGCCCAGCAAACTGGTCAATTACAAATTTTGCTGTAGGTTGCAGAAAAATCTGTATGAGGTTTTCTTCTTGTCTTTTATGTCCTTGGGAGCTTGACCTTGTAACCATGTGGCCGTGCTTTCTTTTTTCAGTGGTGACCTCGGTTTGAGGTTCAATTCCTGGCATAGGGGATGAGTCATTTATCTTCTTCTGTGTATTTACATGTGCTGTGTGTGTGATATAAAAAAGTTTTAGTTGGTTTAAAAATAATAAGTGCATAAATCAAATATTTTGTAAAAAAAAAAAAAAGTGAAAAGTGTACTGCCTTTTAGTTCAAGTGACTTTAGTAATCTTTGGGAAATAAAGACTGTTTTAAAGATTATTGGTAAAATATAAATATCTTCAAAAATGTAAACATTTGCTCTAAATTATACAAGTCAGATAATAAGTTTGCTAAATGCCTTAAGGTCATAAACTGCTTCCTTGACTTTTGAAAATTATTCAATTTACTTTGGAGAATTAAATTCTGTGTAAGGCCTGGGAGATGTGGACTTAGATGCTGGAAAGAGGCAGACTTTATCTGCACTTCTGTCTGGATCATAGGCTTCATACCTAGCATGCAATTAAAATCCCTTACTTACCAAGGTTTTCACCAAAGTAAAAGCCACTAAGAGTTAACAGTGTAACATGTATTTGAGACTACTGAATAAACAGTTTTACAAGCAAGGTGTATATGAAAAGTGCAATGAGTTTTTGGTAAAAGATTATCAGAAGGCATGGGAATATGATTTTTTTTTTTTTTTTTTTTTTTTTTTGCCTAAAAGGTTAAATGATTGTTTTAAGTTAGATAGGAAAAATCTGAAGGTTTAAACAAAGTGTGGAAATTCTGTGAAAAACTGATTGTAAAAGAGATTCTGTGTGCGTACTTTGGCTAAAGTCAAAGGGGTATTTAGTTTTTCCATAAACTAAACATTGGAGTAAAAGCACAACAGGTTGTTTTTAAAGCCAAAACCTGCTTATAATCTGTTCTTTAACAAAAATTTGTAAAGGGTTATAAAAGATTTATAAAAATCTTACCTTATAGTCAAACTGATTAAAATTAAATACATTTGTCTATAAGGTTTTATTAAGAATTGGGTTTGACATCAATAATACACGAATGCAACAGTGACATTTGGTTTATTTGGTATAAAAGTCATATAGGAAGCATTATCAAATGTGAAATGGTGTTTAACTCTATTTGGGTTATATTCATATAAATTTATTAGTATGTGTTACAAAATTGTATATTCCTATAATTCTAATATGCCTCAGTATATGTCATTGGTAATAATTACAATTGTTATATAAAATCATTGTATGCCACGAAGGTAACCAAATTTCTTTGTCAATCGTGTTTTTAACTGTGACTGTCCTAACATGTTTTGTCAACCATGGACAATTGTTGTCTTGTTTTGGTCCTCTTTAGAAGGTGGTTTATAATCAGCCATAGAACTCTAACAGGTGTTCTTAAATACAGGTTTCTGATAACTTTGAAGACTGTGACACTAGAAGAAACAGTTTTCAGAACTCTCATGGAGAACTGGAATGTTCATGAATATCAAACAGAATAGGAGTTAACTGCATGGACTGAACTACAGAAGCTATTCACAGCTTGGAGCAATTAAGTAAAGTATACGCCTATAAACAAAATTTGGAGCATATTTGTTTATCTCTACCTAATTTCTCCAGAATTCGGAAACTATTTGTAAGTATTCTTAATTTATGGCAATATAGTTATTTGTATAAGTTCGTTAAGAATCTGTTTTCCTTTGCAAGAAGACACAGTTGGAGAAACTGGTTATTTTACCAGTGCTTTCACTGGAATGGCATGTTTTCCTTTAAGGAATCAAATTTGACTTGTAAAGCCAATAAAAGACCTTTGGAGAACTGGCCTCATATCTTGCCTACACAGTCCCTATACAGGGTTTCTGACCTGTGGTAAGTAAACAATGTCACTTTCTAACAGGTCCAGAAGCCCCAAGTTATCTTTGGATCTCAAGAAGAGAATAATTTACCCAACTCATAGGTATATGAGGGTACAAGCCCATGTCACGGCTCAGCTCTAAAAAAGTCTTATCTAAGATTCCTTCTATGGAACAGAGTTCCATCTAAACTAATTTAAAAAGAGCTTATGTGAAAAATAATTATTCTTGCTGCACTTTATATAAATAGTCAGGCCAAGGATAATAAAACAAATGAATCTTATCATGATTTGTCTTTATTAAAAATAGAAAACTGGAGAAAAATATTATGTTTCAAGAACTGCGGTACACTTGTTATTGAATTCTAGTTTATCAGTTGTTTTTAAACTTGTTTCTCTGAAATTTAGGCTAACCCTGCTTATTCCTGTAAACCAATCAGGATCTCTGATGGCTGCTCAGAAGAAACAAGAGAGTTGGGTAATGTAAAACTTTGAATCAGTATTCTAATTCTGGACATGTACTGGAATCATCTAATAATCCCATATTAGCTTGGTTCCAAGAGTTTTCCAGTTCATGGAAACTCTTTTAATTTAGTTTACTTGGGCTATGTTACTTATTTTGCTTTACTCTTGTGGAATATATTGCTGTTGTACTCTTTATGTAGGAATGAGGATAAGCTTACTCAATATTTTCTTAAACATTTATTAATCTTCCAGATATCACTTTTTGTCAGAACTAAAGAGTTATGAATGGCCCTCACCATACTGATGCTTTCTGACTGAGTGCCTTTCTACCCTGAGTATGAGAGACCCTCATATTTAGACAGGAATATAATTGCCCCTATTCAGCCTGAAGAAGTTACAGAAGATAGATGCTCATCTCTCTGCAAGGGTTATCTTATAAAAGGGAGAGGGAAAGTGTCAGGGGCGTTTGAATCAGAGCAACTCCATCTTGAATAGGAGCTGGGTAAAATGAGGCTGAGACCTACAGGGCTGCATTCATCAACAGTTAAAACATTCTAAGTCATAGGATGAGAGAAGAGGTCGGCACAAGATGCAGGTCATAAAGATCTTGCTGATAAAACAGGTTTCAGTAAAGAAACCAGCCAAAACCAAGATGACAATGAGAGTGACTTCTGGTTGTCCTCACTGCTACTCTCCCACCAACACCAGGACAGTTTACAGGTGCCATGGCAACATCAGGAAGTTACCCTATATGGTCTAAAAAGTAGAGGCCTGAATATGGGATAGCCATATTCAGGCTACTATAGAGTAGCAGTACTATGGAGTAGTCACTCTTTTATTCCTTTACTTTCCTTATAAACTTGCTTTCACTTTATGGACTCGCCCTGAATTCTTTCTTGCAGAAGATCTGAGAACCATCTCTTGGGGTCTGGATCTGGACCCCTTTCCTTTAACAGTCTCACCACTTACTGGTAAGTTTCTTACAAAATTGTTGTATTCTTGGTCTTATAAAGTGTTTGTTAATTTATAGAATAGACTTTACACATAAATGATGCAAGTACAATTAAACTGAGTGACAATAGTTGAAACCGTTAACTATACTTTTCTCGATAAACGTATCTCAGTAGTTATACTTTAAGAAGTTATAATTCTGTCTTTATGTCAAAAACAGCAATTTTTCAAAACCGCTTGAAGGAAGCCACATACTCACAACACACATCTACACTCAAAATTTGGGGATAATAATATATTTAATATCCCCCTATATAAAACCAAGTCTCTTTTTGAATAAATTGTAGTTTTTTGCTGCTGTTGTTTTGTGTTTTTTGTTTTTTTTTTTTTTTTTTAAGTTCAATACTCTTCTACAGGAACACTCAAGCTTAAGTTAACTGTGTTATCATTCTGACTACTTTTACTGCTGGCAGAGAATATGTATGGGTCTGCAGCAACCTCAATTCTTGCCTTCTCAGAAGAAAGAATTCGACGGAGGGGCATAAGGCAGAAAGAGAGCCTGAGGCAAATTTTAGAGCAGAAGTGAGAGTTTATTAAAAAGTTTTAGAGCAGGAATGAAAGGAAGTAAAGTATACTTGGAAGAGGGCCAAGCAGGCGACTTGAGAGATCAAGTGTGCAGTTTGATCTTTTGAGTTGAGGTTTTATGTGTTGGCATATTTCTGGGGTCTTGTGTCCCTTCTTCTCAATTCTTCCCTTGAGGTGGGATGTTTGCATGTGCATTGGCCTGCTAGCGCTTGGGAGGTGAGCACGTACAGTGAATTTACCGGAGTTGTATGCATGCTCACTTAAGGCATTCTTCCCTTACCAGTCGAATGTTCCTAGAACATCAGGTACCAGTTAAACTTTGCCATTTTGCCTCATAATGCACATGATTGAGTCCACTCACCCAACTCCTGAGATTTTATCAGGAAGCTACTGAACACCAGTTTCAGGTTTTTTTCTATCTATCAGGAGACTGCCTTTCCCTGGTGTCAGCTGTGACCAATTACTATTTTAGAGAGACAGTTAACCATCTGATGGTCACTTGACATTCGTGGGGTGTGTGTGTGTGTGTGCACGTGAATACATGTGTGTATGCTGGGGGGAGCCTTCTCCTACCCGCTCATGCCTGACTAGCTACCTACTGTAACACTTCTTGTTTTTTTTAAAAAAGAAATAGCATCCAGAATTACAGTGATCACTACCAAAAAATCAAAATCGGAAGCTCTTGAATATTTATTCAGCCTGTTATCAATTATTAACAACAGAAGTTCATTACATTTAGTTATTTAGAGATATATGTTGAGATTTAGTTTTCCCCTCAGATTTTCCCTTCTATGAATTCCATATTGATATTTTTCTATAGCCAGTAATGGTGGTGTATGCTGTACATTGTTCTTTTCAAGCAAAGTTTATGAGAATCATAACCTAAGTTGAAACTTTGGAGTTTTAAGCATTAACTTTTATTCACATTGAAGTGAAATTAGAATTTTTGTGAGTAAATTTTGCAGCCGTCCACTCTAGTTCCTCTGTGACCATGTGTGCAGGTTATCACAGAAGTCCTCAGATAAGGTCACTAGAGAGTGATGACTCTGCCTTCCCTCAGGTGATTTGTTACATGATGAACATGGTGTATGGGAAGTTCACTTTTTGTCAGATTATGTAACCTTGAATTTACTGCTGCCTTCATCAAAACTTTGGTTATGCAATCAGTATTCCTGGAGGACTTAATAAAGTTTATTCACTTGAGGAGTTTAAAAAAAAATACATATGCCTAAGACTCACCTATAGAAATTCTGATTCTGTCATTTGGGGATAGGAATATGGCAGCTCTTTTCTTTTAAAACCCATGATTGATTCTGAAAAATAATGAGGATTAGAAACTACTTTTATAAGTACTTTAAGTTACATTCCTGAATCATGTCAGAGAACCTCAAACTCCCAATTGTCAGAAAAAGGTGTAAATTTGATTTGAACTTTTTTAGGAGACAAAACTCTGAGGCTGCACATATTAGAGCAGTCTCATCCAACCTCCTGGAATCCATTGAGTCTATTTGTATTATGGGCTTGGGATGAGACCTGGAGCATCATGATGGTACAGAATGTACTGCACATTGAGGTACTTCATTACATGTGATCCTGTCTGGACAATGGGGCAGGAAAAGATTCCCAAAAAATGCTAAGACCCTCTTCCTGATTCAGGGCCCAACTCAACTCCACTGACACCCCTGTGAACTGCCCCCACAACCCCCACTTCCTCCGGGAGTCAGATCAGACTCTGGTTCCCACATCATTTTGTTTGAATCTCTATCAACAGCTTTTTTTATCCTGATGGGTTAGAGTTAGTCATGTGTTTCTTGGTCTTTCCCTGAGTTTTCCCTTTGAGCACAAGGACATGGTCTTTCCAGCACTTTTCCCATCAACATCATCCAACATGAGGTCTTTCAAAAAGGTGTGTTCAGTGAAGAGATGTTCCTAGATCCCCAAAATAAGCTGAATCCTAAGAACATAACTGATATTGCTTTGTTTGCAAGCTTAATATACAATCAGTTATAACAATTGCCTTCTTGAATTAGTTTTTTATTACTTGTCACAATGAATACTGAACCAAATTTTCACACACTTAGTGGCTAAAACAACACAAACTTATTATCTCACAGTTCTGCAGGTCAGAAATCCAGGTAGAATTCACTGGTTCCTCCACATACCACCTTCCAAAGCCAAAATCAAGGTGTCAGCTTACTCGTATTTTGGTGTGCTAGGAGAGGATCCACTTAGCTCATTTAAGTTGTTGGCTATGTTCAGTGTCTTGCAGTTGTAGACCCCAGAGCCTGTTACTATGCTGGCTGTCACCTGGGAGCTTCTCTCAGCTCTCAAAGACCACTTGCATTCTTTGTCTTGTCTCCAACAGGCAAGCAGGAGTCCTTTTTAATGCATCGAGTACCTCTGATCTCCCTTTCTGATGTATGTCTCTTGTCTCTAGCTTGAAAAATACTCTCTCCTTTTAAGTGCTTATATGATGCTATTGGGCCCTGGTGATCCAAAATAATCTCCCCATTGTAATTATATCTGCAAAATCTGTTTTGGTATGGAACATAAAATATTCACAGGTTTTAGGGTTTTAGGGAATAGACATACTTGGGGATGGTTTTTCTACCTACTAGACTTTTGTACACCTATTGTCACTCTACTTTTCCCCTATCCATTTGCTGTTTACCACTGGAACTCATGAGGATTTCTGCCATCATGTATCACTTTTTCATAGAGCTAGTCTAATTGTATTAGTCAGGGTTCTCCAGGATGGATGGATGGATAGATAGATAGATAGATAGATAGATAGATAGATAGATAGATAGATAGATAGATAGATAGATAGATAGACAAGAGGTAATTCTTAGGGGAAGTGGCTCCCGGTATTACGTAGCCTGAGAAGTCAGTCTTATGATAGGCTCTGTGCAAGCTGGAGATCCTGGGTTGCAGGTAACCTGGCTCGGTCCAAGTCTGAAGGCATCAGAACCGGGGAAGCCTTTGTCCAAGGCTAAGTAAGGTCAGAGAGCCTTAGAGGCTGCTGGCACAAGCCTCAGAGTCGAAAGGCCAAAGAGCCTGGAGTTCTAATGTCCGAGGGCAGGGTAAGAAGGGTGTCCCCGCTCCAGGAGTGACGAAATTCACCTTTTCTTTGCCTTTTTGTTCCACAGGGACCTCAGCCTACTGGATGGTTTCTGATCACCTTGAGAGTGAATCTTCCCCACTCAGTCCACTGAGGCACATGCCAATCTCCTCGGAAACACCCTCGCAATTACACCCAGAAATAATGGTTTTCCATCTATCTAGGTTATTTCTTAATCCCGTCAAAATGACACCAATTACAATTACTGTCAAAAATTAACCAATACACTAATGCTTAATCAAAAGGCTGGTGAGATGCTACCTCTTTAGTTAGATTCTGGTAGATAGCTGGGAACTGTTGATACCACAACCTATCTTCCCTCCCAAAGAAATACTGATACTTTGGAACTAGTTTTCTTCTTTCTTATTCTTGTTCCAACTGAGCCTTACCACACCATGATCCAGAATGTACTGGCTTCATATCTGATTATCTCTGAGCTCATAATATATCTTCACTTTAGAAGCTGCAGAGAATATTTTTCTGAATTTATATACTCTTTCTTATTAACTTACAGGAATGAGCATGAGTCATTTAAAATGTGTGCTTCCCAATGGATTTAATCTATAATTTTTTCTTTAAATGCAGAAAAATAAATGAGATATTGGGGATGTGTTCTCATGGAGTTTATCAAAAGTAAACAATGTACATTTAAAATGTAGCTTCAAGATTTGTTTCACTCTAAAAACAACCAACCCTGTCTTAAAATACAATAGCACTTTGTGTTAAAGGCTAAATTACTAAAACACATTTATTTAAAATAAAACCATAGCAGTCTCAAGAGCTGCTTCTTATCACACTTATTTGTCACCAAAAAATAGTGTTGTGTACAGATGGCAGCAATGATGTAATGTAATGTATGTCAAGAATATTTGTTAAGATACCATTGGGGGCCAAGGCTTTATAGCAACTGCAGTCCTTTCTTGGTGAGCTTGCTTTTAAAAAATGATTTCTCATCTATTCAGACAGGTTCTTTTTCTGAAAGTCTCCAAAGACTATTTCATTATTGTACCTTTTCAATGACTTTACATAAAGGAATACAAGATGTGAATCTGGCTTTTAATATGTACCATTTAAAGTAGTTATCAATGATACATTAGTCATTCCATCCAGTGCCCCTGTGAGGTGGGTGAGTGAATAATTACAGGTGACCTTCAGACAAGTGAGGATCTAATGTAGCCTTGAAGGCTTCAAAGTATGGAGTGTTTTCTTTGATGAGTGAGTAATCACTGAGTCATTAGCATGACATTTGGGAAGTCATTAGGGATTTGTAACTAAAACAAACCTATTTTTCTTAGTCAGGATAATGGGCTACTGTTCTTACCCATAATGCTGGATTTTAGCTTTTTCTTTTTTTATCTCAAGATTTATCACTTAATGAGTATATTTTCTTTCAGGAAAGGACACAAAGTTGGAGCTATCAGAAGCAAAAATATTTAACAAAAACAATTTTTTTTCAGCTGTAAAACAAAAGAAAAAGTCAAGAAAAAAATGGATTCCTATTTTCTCTTCCATGGCTTATTTGAAAAGCAATAGCAACAACAACAAAAAAGCCATTTCAAAGCAATTCTAAATGTTTAACTCTAGTTTATAAAAGTGACCTGTTCAGTTACCTTGAATGAATCATTTATCCTGTTAGTTACAACATTAAATCTGTCAAACTATCTCAGCTTCTCCAGAGGCTGAGGTGGGAGGATCACTGGCGCACAGGAGTTTGAGGCTTTAGTGATCTATGACCATGCCACTGCACTCCAGTCTGGGTGACAAGGTAAGACCCTGTCTCAGAAAAAAAAAAAAGACTATAAACAGTGTATGGAAAGACATTTACTATCCATTTTTGTATCCCCTATACCCTGAATAGAATAGGTGCTTAATAAGTATTTATTGAATAATGATGCCAATTTCTTTTTGTATTCACTTTTATTCAATAACTTCTTTCTCTACCTCAAAGTTATAGGACAGGAAGGGAAAAGAAGTGGGGAGTGGGTGAAGCATTCTCTGCTTTTGATACTTTTTCTGGTTGAGCCACATTCAAAACAAGAAACAATTTAAGCAGTAAGGGATTGAGTACTCATAATTACTACTTCTACCAACATTTATTTTTGCTTATCCAATGCACAAAAAGAATGATGAGAAATCATTTCTCTCTAGTTTAATGTTTTTTCCCATTTTTTATTTCTATATTTATTCCAACTTGTTAACCTTATTTCTTCTTCCCTGTGATGATCTCCCCCGTTCCCTCTTCTGCAGCATTTTCTCTTCTTGTTATTCAATTAACAAGAGACCCTAGTATAACAACCTTACATCTTTACAGACTAATTATTCTTTTTTCTTAGACATAAAAAACTAGATAAGCATAAAAATATACATCAATCGAGTTGTGAAGGTTAAAAACGATTCACTTTTCTTACTTTTCATCTTTTCTTCATTTTCCTCATGCTTTTTTCTATTTATGTTTTCAATGCCCT
Organism: Theropithecus gelada; assembly: GCF_003255815.1. Lineage (NCBI taxonomy): Eukaryota > Metazoa > Chordata > Mammalia > Primates > Cercopithecidae > Theropithecus > Theropithecus gelada. The sequence continues at coordinate 110,579,892 of NC_037668.1, forward strand.
TCCTCAATTTTATTTCTCTTTCTGTTCTTTAGAGATCATTAGCAGTGTGTCACTTTTTACACTCAGTCTCCAAGGCAGAATCTACTTCATAGTTAGTCTGAATAGTTATATCAACCTGAACAGTCCTTGGCAGCAGTTTAGTTAGGTACTAGAAGCATATGGTAAGGATTTTGTTCAGTATATAGCAGGATCAATATGGTGTTGATTTAAATTTATTTATTGTAACAACACCTGAAAGCAAGCTTTCATTTAAAGCAAGACACACTTTCCTTAATCAGATGGTCAATAATTGCAACAACTAAGAGAAATTAAATTGCTTTACTCAGAAATTGCATCATTTATTAAAGGAGGGGAGACAATATTACTGAAATCGTCTTTCAACTCTTTCAGAATTGGTTTGCGCTATATTAAGAAAAGACTGATAAGAGGAGCCTTTATCATTTCATCTGGAGGATACTTATAAAGTCTATCAGTCAACAAAAACTCTTGCTCATACATCGATTCATTCATGCATTTACTCATTCAACAAACATTTATTGAGCTACTAGCATGTGTCAGGGCACTGTGCTAAGAACTAAGACACATTTTTGTCTTAGTTTGGGCAAAACCACCCAGTGAGTAAGTACCAGAGATAAGATAAGAATACTGACTTCTTCTATGAGTCCTAAGTGAAAACTCTTGCAGTGGAAATTTCCAAACTTATTTACTGAGAAAGCAGGTGTACAAAATTGTCCAAGCTTAATATAAAATAAAATGGAGAGGTTTTTATAGTTAATTTATTGTTTATATATTTTTTAAATGCACCATGTTTAGTTTCCATGGAATCTGTGAACCTGTGGGGAACATAGTGTATTTTTCTAAGGTCAGATGCTTAAGTGCTTTCAAACATCTGACATGAGTTAAAATTAGAGACAGGATGATTAAATGGAAAGTGGGTGGAACAGGCAGCATGGATACTCCATGTTGAAAATGTGTGGCCTTAAAATTTTTGAAGGGTCTTTTGAGTTAGCTGATGTAATTGCTTCTAAAGCTCTAAACTCACCACAGTAAGTACAGTTGCTTTTAAATATGCCCACAGCCCCAAAATTTTCTCTTCACTCCCCTTTACCACCTGGTTGTACTGACACACAGTTATACAACTAAACTCAACAGAGATAGAAAATCTACTACAAGGTCACATTTTCTTTCCCTACTCTCTCATCTGTTGTAGTTCTTCTCATTTCCTATTTCTGAAAAATGGGCATCTTCCCATGTACCTCATACTATTATGAAAATAAATTAATAAATGAAAATAAGTTGGGTGGGCATGGTGGCTCACGCCTGTAATTCCAGCACTTTGGGAGGCTGAGGCAGGTGGATCAGTTGAGGTCCGGAGTTTGAGACCAGCCTGGCCAACATGATGAAACCCCATCTCTACTAAAAATACAAAAAGTAGTTGGGTGTGTTAGTGAATGTCTGTAATCCCAGCTACTCAGGAGGCTGAGGCAGGAGAATCACTTGAACCCAGGATCCAGGAGGCGGAGCTTGAAGTGAGCTGAGATCACACCATTGTATTCTATGCGACAGAATGAGACTCTATCTCAAAAGAAAAAAAAAGAAAAAGAAAATAAGTCTATGCAAAGTCATATTCAAATATGATGATGCAATTTAAATTTCCTAATTGTTCATTCTGAAGGGCAAGGTTGGTGAAGGAGAAAGTATTCAATACTTAGCTAACAGTCTTGCAAGAGTTGCACTTATATAACTTTAAACCAAGTCACTTTTGATATTTTTGGCATATTTGTACCTTTTTAAAAAAAATGTTTTGAGGAAGCCATAAATGAGAGATTTGTAGATAAAGTTATAATTGTCAATATTCTTAAAGAAAGTAATATAAATTTTGGGGGAAAGACGCCCTCTCACTCTGTAAGCTTCTAATTGCGAATCTAGCTCAGATGAATAAGAAAATTATTATTAAGGAAACATTTTAGTGATACTGTTCCTTTTGCTTCCACCTTTTCTCTGCAATAAATGTGAAAGCCAGTTGCCTGATGATGTTATTCTTTATCTGCGGTTTCCGGCTGGCAAAGGAACACGCCAAGGATCCCATGACAATACTTCATATTTCAAAGCCTATAATTTCAGGGTAATAATGTCTATATTTGTAATATGCTTTCATGTTTCACAATTTACAAAGAATTTTACATGAATTGCCTTTTTGTTTCTTAAAAAATCACTTAAGATGGGTAAGGCAGGTATCCTTCCTTTCATTGTATGGATGAGCCATCTGATGTCAGAAATGTGATGTGGCATGCTCCACCACAGACAGGAAGTGGAATAGCCAGGAACTTGAATCCAAGCCTTCTGATACCAAAATTCTCCTTTGATATGAGAAGGCACCCTCATCACTCCAAATGTAAATGAAATCATTATGTATCAAATGAAGACCCAAAGAACATTTTTTTTGACTCTCTATTGCTGAATATTTTTTTCTCTATAAATCTTTCTCAGATCCATCCTTTGTTTCACAGTGCAAAATCATCCCATGATATATCAAAGAAAAGCAAATCAACTGAATTGTTGATTCTAGAAGAATATATGGAGGGTTTAATTCAGTCAGTTTAGTCTCTTGCAACGAAGAACCCTAATAAACTGTAACAAATACATTATCAGTGAAACTGGCAAGCTGTTTAACTTTATTGTCCTAAAGTTTTTAACTTTAAAATGGGGATTATAATCAAACCTACCTCAGACAATCATATGAGAACTAAATAATTAAATATGTATAATGCTCTTACTAAAGTGCCTGGCACACAATAGGCACTATGATGGTTAGCAATGATTAACTATCATTAGTGAATAGGTTATAATGATAACACATTAACTTGTGCTTTAATTATTCCAAGTAGTTTTAAACTCACATGAATGTAAATAAACTTTCTTTTTCTTTTTTTTTTTTTAAGATTTTCACTTATTATTTTAAAGACTCAGGTTTTCAAACAGAAAAGATAAGTTTTATTAAGATTAAGTAACCTCCAGGGTGAGAGTTTAGAAAAGAAGGTCAGTGCTACAAATCCTGAGTGTGTTTTGGACTTACACATTTTTAGACATTTTGACCTAGGAGCATCCTGGCAGTTTCAGACTAAGCATAGAGTGCTCTCTTGCTTTAGTAATTGGCACTTAGAGTAATAATTACATCAATCATGTTATCCAGAAACATACAGTGTTTAGACTTAATGGGAAGAAAACAACTTATTAGAAAAATTCTGTTAATAATGTTAATCTTCTATATTAAGCCCCTGTGCATATATCAACAGAAATGAATGATCACATTTGAGGGGCTAAAGGTTCTCCTCAATTCATGATTCTGCTCACTGCATTCCCTTACCACTGAGGCCCAGTCTTCAGGGAATTAGTTATTCATTTTGAAATAAAACCTCTTTTTTGTGGGATATGGAGTTCAGATAGGAAATAGATGGATTAATGGGTAATTTTAAAAAGAAGAAGGGAGGGAGGAAGAAGAAAAGAAGAAAGGAGAGAAGAAAGGAAAGGAGAGAAGGGAAGGTGAAAGGGGTAGAGGGAGAGAAGAATGGAGGAAGGGAGGAAGAATTTAGAATTCTTTTAGTTTCAAATAACAGGTAAAGAAAAACAAACCTCCAGCTAGTTTAAGAAAATTTACTTTGTGAATACTCAAGTGTCTCACACAACTAAAGACCGCAAATGCATCTGAGTCTTGAGGATGAGATTAGAGCTAGAGTGAAAATACCATCAAGACTTTTTGTCCATATTTTTTTTAATGTGGGAAACAAGATTGTGATCAGTTCCTAAATTTTACATCTAAGAATCAATCATACCATGGAGATTGACTTGACATTTTCTTTGTCCTAGACCACAATTCCTAGGGAAGGCATTTACTGGTCTAGATTTAGTGAAATTGGAGCCTCAGTCCCACTCACTGTGACTGGGGTGGGAAGGGAAAGAAGTGGGGCATTGTAATCAGCCCAGTTTGGGTGAGTTATATACTCTTCAACCAATCACCTATGGTCAGGGGTCAGGGTCAGTACTAATTTACTTGTGCTTGCTCCCACTATGTGAAGGTAAGGGAGAGTAGTTGCTAGAAAAGGGGTATACATAGATAGCCCTATTGCATTCCACTGAAATTCAGTTGTTTATAAAACATTCATTCAACTAATATTTAATGAGCAACATCTACATTCTAGGTGCTGGGGGTACAGCAATAAACAAAACAAACACACTGAACTCATAGAGAGCTTGCATGGTTTTTATTAGACGATGATTTCAGAACATTGTGGTTACTATTCCCATTATTTTACACCCACCTCCAGAGAATTTAAGCTATCCAAATTTTTGTTTGTTTGTTTGATTTTTTAAACTTAGAGCTAAAATTACTTATTACACCATTCAATTTGAACACAGTAAAACGATTTGGTTTTGGATGATACACTGCTACTCTTGGTTATCAAAGTCTGAAGTGTCTACCAGGATTTTGCATGTTTCAATATTAGTGTTTTTCACTCACTTTTTTCTTGTTTTTCTTTTCTTTTTAGATCTCTCTACTTGTTCCTCAAAGCAGCAGCCTATTTTTAATTTGGTAAGTTATAGCTTTGGAACCTAATTTGGTAAGGCTTCTGAGACTTGATAAACTTGGCCTTTCTTCATGGGAAGTCTCACGTGCCAGGCCTCTGAGAAGTTCATGACCATTTTAGCTAACCTTCCTTTGATAAGCGCAGAGAAGATCAGGGCACATAAAATAGGCTGTTAGAGGCTGGCCAAGGTGGCTCACGCCTGTAATCCCAGCACTTTGGGAGACCAAGGTGGGTGGATCACTTGAGGTTAGGAGTTCGAGACCAGGCTGGCCAACATGGTGAAGCCCTGTCTCTACTGAAAACACAAAATTGAGCAGGGAGTGGTGGCACGTGCTTATAGCCCCAGCTACTAGAGAGGCTGAAGCAGGAGAATCACTTGAACGTGGGAGGCAGAAGTTGCAGTGAACCAAGATTGTGCCATTGCACTCCAACCTGGGCCACAGAGTGAGAATCCACAAAAAACAAAAAAGCCAGGCTGGTGGAATGCAATGTTCTTCCTGAGGTCAGATGTCTAATTTTACTTTCTGAGAAGAAAGCTAAAACCATTGGCTCTCGGGTGAGGAGAGGGCAGCCATCCTAACGTGAGAAAATGCCAGACATTATGTAGTGCATGAGGGCATAAAAGACACTAGTAGCAGAGTGGAAATACTTTGGAAATAGTACTCAGTCAGTAAAAGGAAATGAGATGAAGTTTCATCTCAGCTAGGAAGAACCAGAGAGTGTAATTGTCTGTAAAAATATTTCATTCACTTTGTTTCATAAGACAAAATTATCATCTATAAAAAAAATTAGGTCCTATTGATGAACAGACACTTCTCAAAAGAAGACATTCATGTGGCCAACAAACATGAAAAAAGGCTCAACACCATTCATCATTAGAGAAATGCAAATCAAAACCACAGTGAGCTACCATCTCATGCCAGTCAGAATGGCGATTAACAACAGATGCTGGCGAAGCTGTGGAGAAATAGGAATGATTTTACACTGTTGGTGGGAATGTACATTAGTTCATCCATTGTGGAAGACAGTGTGGTGATTCAAAGACCAAGAACAAGAAATACATTTGACCCAGCAATCTCATTACTGGGTATATATCCAAATCAATATAAATCATTCTATTAAAAAGATACATGCATGTGTATATTCATTGCAGCACTATTCAAAATAACAAATATATGGACTCAACCCAAATGCCCATCAATGATAGACTGGATAAAGAAAATGTAGTACACATACACCGTGGAATACTATGCAGCCGTAAAAAGGAAGAGGATCATGTCCTTTGCAGGGGCATGGATGTAGCACGAAGCCATTATCCTCAGCAAACCAATGTAAGATACAGAAAACCAAACACTGCATGTTCTCACTTGTAAGTGGGAGCTAAATAATGAGAACACATGGACACAGGAAAGGAAACAGCACACTGGGGCCTGTCCAGGGGTGGAGCCAGGCAAGCGAGACTATCAGGATAAATGATTAATTCATGTGGGGCTTAATACCTAGGTGATGGGTTGATAGGTGCAGCAAACCACCATGGAACAAATTTACCAATGTGACAAACCTACATGTCCTGCATGTGTATCCCAGAACTTAAAATAAAATTAAATGAAATTTTAAAAAATGAGGTATTATTGAAAGAAAAAATAATGTTATTTGCTAACTTCCCATTATTAATGATTTATTAGCATTAAAGATATTCACCATTAAAAGCAAATTTTCTTAACTGAAATTTTAAAGAATGTATTAAAGAAGCCCCTGCTTCCTGATTTTGCTAAATTCGTAGTTTTCAAAGATGTAAAAGTGAAAGTAATTTCTAAATCAACCATGTGACGTGGTGAATTTTTTTTTTTAAATAAAGAGACATAGAGTGCCATTGACCTGTTTGAAATTGTCTCTAGCTCATAGTAGATGCCAATAAAGATTAAGTGGATTGTACCTTATAGTTTGGTAAGTTATTTTACTTATTTTGTGGTTTAAGATGGAATGTATAATAAATAGGGCACTCATCAGCTTTTTTAAAGGAGACAATAAAAAATACTGCACTGGACAAATTACTCTAGATTTGAATGGCAATATTTCCATATGTATGTCCAATGTTCTTCAACACTACATATTATTATGTTTAATGAGAAAGAAATAACTTTTAAATTGCACACTATTTTGCATATAGAAGGTATGCAATGCATTTATTTAAATGAATTGTGCTGAATTATACAAGAAGAACTTATACATACTGGGTTCCTCTTGACCCAAATATCCCTGAAAGTTGAAGTATTTTGCATGTTGGTCAGTATTTCTGCATTTACACATAGCCAGAAGATTGATTGCCACTCAAAATCATCAGCATCAGACCCATAAACTATGTATTCCTCTCTATGGTATTTCTGTGTTTTGCTATAAGCAAAACTCTGTAAAATAAACACAACTCACATTGTGTTAGAGATGAAGTTGTCACAATCATTCTAGTTCTTATTCAGATGATATTAAAAATAGGGTTTTCCACAAGCTAAGCAACAGAGAAATTACATTTCCTAGATTCAGGTCCCCTGCACAATTTCCAAGTGATGTAGCATCAACAACAGTCAAGGAGTATGATTTTATGACAATGTGTTTACAAATATATTAAGGGTGGAATGTTCAGCACCCTGAATGGGATTTGAGATTCAGTTCTTGCTTATCATACCCGTGGATGCTTGTCTATAGTTGTGTCTCTTGGCAATATGATAAAAATGAGTCCAGTGTTTATTTTTGTTCCTCTTTGGTTTAAACTATCCCCCCACCAAAATAAATAAATAAATAAACAAACAAACAATTATTTAGATGATACTTTAAGTGCCAAAAGGACACATTAATTAAATGTTATGGAGTGAATATTCCAGAAAAGATGTCATTCATACAGAAAGCCTCAATAAGGAGTCATTTTTGGATACTGAGAAGTCCCAAATGAAATACAATGTAAATTACAGTAGCTCATCAAAACTAACATATATCTCACAAACTATTCAACAGTTCTCCGTTTCATAGTCTGAAATTAAAATTCGTATGTTTTTCTCTAAGGTCTAGTCTTTGTTGTCTCATATTTTTGATGGATAAACATTACTGGGATATTACTTTAAGTAACTTACTTTTCCTCTGTTTTTTTAATTTATTATTATTATTTTTTAAGTTCTAGGGTACATGTGCACAATGTACAGGTTAGTTACATATGTATACATGAGCCATGTTGGTGTGCTGCACTCATTAACTTGTCACTTACATTAGGTATATCTCCTAATGCTATCCCTCCCCCCTCCCCCCTCCCCACAATAGGACCTGGTGTGTTACGTTCCCCTTCCTGTGTCCAAGTGATCTCATTGTTCAATTCCCACCTATGAGTGAGAACATGCGGTATATGGTTTTCTGTTCTTGCGATAGTTTGCTGAGAATGATGGTTTCCAGCTGCATCCGTGTTCCTACAAAGGAGATGAACTCATCCTTTTTTATGGCTGCATAGTATTCCATGGTGTATATGTGCCATATTTTCTTAATCCAGTCTGTCACTGATGGACATTTGGGTTGGTTCCAAGTCTTTGCTATTGTGAATAGTGCCGCAATAAACATATGTGTGCATGTGTCTTTATAGCAGCATGACTTATAATCCTTTGGGTATATCCCCAGTAATGGGATGGCTGGGTTGAATGGTATTTCTAGTTCTAGATCCTTGAGGAATTGCCACACTGTCTTCCACAATGGTTGAACTAGTTTATAGTCCTACCAACAGTGTAAAAGTGTTCCTATTTCTCTACATCCTCTCCAGCACCTGTTGTTTCCTGATTTTTTAATGTTTGCCATTCTAACTGGTGTGAGATGGTATCTCATTGTGGTTTTGATTTGCATTTGTCTGATGGCAAGTGCTGATGAGCATTTTTTCATGTGTCTGTTGGCTGTATGAATGTCTTCTTTTGAGAAGTGTTTGAGAAGTGTCTGTTCATATCCTTTGCCCACTTTTTGATGGGGTTGTTTGTTTTTTTTCTTGTAAATTTGATTGGGTTCTTTATAGGTTCTGGATATTAGCCCTTTGTCAGATGAGTAGATTGCAAAAATTTTCTCCCATTCTGTAGGTTGCCTGTTCACTCTGATGGTAGTTTCTTTTGCTGTGCAGAAGCCCTTTAGTTTAATTAGATCACATTTGTCAATTTTGGCTTTTGTTGCCGTTGCTTTTGGTGTTTTAGACATGATGTCCTTGTCCATGCCTATGTCCTGAATGGTATTACCTAGGTTTCCTTCTAGGGTTTTTATGGTTTTAGGTCTAACATTTAAGTCTCTAATCCATCTTGAATTAATTTTTGTATAAGAAGTAAGGAAAGGATCCAGTTTCAACTTTCTACTTATGGCTAGCCAATTTTCTCAGCACCATTTATTAAATAGGGAATCCTTTCCCCATTTCTTGATTCTCTCAGGTTTGTCAAAGATCAGATGGCTGTAGATGTGTAGTATTATTTCTGAGGACTCTGTTCTGTTTCATTGGTCTATATCTCTGTTTTGGTACCAGTACCATGCTGTTTTGGTTACTGTAGCCTTGAATTATAGTTTGAAGTCAGGTAGCGTGATGCCTCCAGATTTATTCTTTTGGATTAGGATTGTCTTGGCAATGCAGGGTCTTTTTTGGTTCCATATCAACTTTAAAGCAGTTTTTTCCAATTCTGTGAAGAAAGTCATTGGTAGTTTAATGGGGATGGCATTGAATCTATAAATTACCTTGGGCAGTATGGCCATTTTCACAATCTTGATTCTTCCTATACATGAGCACAGTATGTTCTTCCATTTGTTTGTGTCCTCTTTTATTTAATTGAGCAGTGGTTTGTAGTTCTTCTTGAAGAAGTCCTTCACATCCCTTGTAAGTTGGATTCCTAGGTATTTTATTGTCTTTGAAGCAATTGTGAATAGGAGTTCACTCATGATTTGGCTCTATGTTTGTCTGTTACTGGTGTATAAGAATGCTTGTGATTTTTGCACATTAATTTTGTATCCTGAGACTTTGCTGAAGTTGCTTATCAGCTTAAGGAGATTTTGGGCTGAGACAATGGGGTTTTCTAAATATACAATCATGTCATCTGCAAACAGGGACAATTTGACTTCTTCTTTTCCTAACTGAATACCCTTTATTTCTTTCTCTTGCCTGATTACCCTAGCCAGAACTTCCAACACTATGTTGAATAGGAGTGGTGAGAGAGAGCATCCCTGTCTTGTGCCAGTTTTCAAAGAGAATTTTTCCAGTTTTTGCCCATTCAGTATGATATTGGCTGTGGGTTTGTCATAAATAGCTCTTATTATTTTGAGGTACGTTCCATCAATACCGAATTTATTGAGCGTTTTTAGCATGAAGGGCTGTTGAATTTTGTCAAAGGCCTTTTCTGCATCTATTGAGATAATCATGTGGTTTTTGTCTTTGGTTCTGTTTATATGCTGGATTACATTTATTGATCTGCGTATGTTGAACCAGCCTTGCATCCCAGGGATGAAGCCCACTTGATCATGGTGGATAAGCTTTTTGATATGCTGCTGGATTTGGTTCGTCAGTATTTTATTGAGGATTTTTGCATGAATGTTCATCAAGGATATTGGCCTAAAATTCTCTTTTTTTATTGTATCTCTGTCAGGCTTTGGTATCAGGATGATGTTGGCCTCGTAAAATGCGTTAGGGAGGATTCCCTCTTTTTCTATTGATTGTAATAGTTTCAGAAGGAATGGTACCAACTCCTCCTTGTACCTCTGGTAGAATTCGACTGTGAATCCATCTGGTCCTGGACTTTTTTTGGTTGGTAGGCTATTAATTATCGTCTCAATTTCATAGCCTGCTCTTGGTCTATTCAGGGATTCAACTTCTTCCTGGTTTAGTCTTGGGAGAATGTAAGTGTCCAGGAAATTATCCATTTCTTCTAGGTTTTCTAGTTTATTTGTGTAGAGGTGTTTATAGTATTCTCTGATGGTAGTTTGTATTTCTGTGGGGTTGGTGGTGATATCCCCTTTTTCATTTTTTATTGCATCTATTTGATTCTTCTCTCTTTTCTTCTTTATTAGTCTTGCTAGTGGTCTATCAATTTTGTTGATCTTTTCAAAAAACCCCCTCCTGGATTCATTGATTTTTTGGAGGGTTTTTTGTGTCTCTATCTCCTTCAGTTCTGCTCTGATCTTAGTTATTTCTTGCCTTCTGTTAGCTTTTGAATGTGTTTGCTTTTGCTTTTCTAGTTCTTTTAATTGTGATGCTAAGGTGTCAATTTTAGATCTTTCCTGCTTTCTCTTGTGGGCATTTAGTGCTTTAAATTTCCTTCTACACAGCTTTAGATGTGTCCCAGAGATTCTGGTATGTTGTATTTTTGTTCTCATTGGTTTCAAGGAACATCTTTATTTCTGCCTTCATTTCGTTATGTACCCAATAGTCATTCAGGAGCAGGTTGTTCAGTTTCCATGTAGTTGAGTGGTTTTGATTGAGTTTCTTAGTCCTGAGTTCTAGTTTGATTGCACTGTGGTCTGAGAGACAGTTTGTTATAATTTCTGTTCTTTTACATTTGCTGAGGAGTGCTTTACTTCCAACTATGTGGTCAATTTTGGAATAAGTGCAATGTGGTGCTGAGAAGAATGTATATTCTGTTTATTTGTGGTGGAGAGTTCTGTCGATGTCTATTAGGTCCGCTTGGTTCAGAGTTGAGTTCGACTCCTGGATATCCTTGTTAACTTTCTGTCTCGTTGATCTGTCTAATGTTGACAGTGGGGTGTTAAAATCTCCCATTATTATTGTATAGGAGTCTAAGTCTCTTTGTATGTCTCTAAGCACTTGCTTTATGAATCTGGGTGCTCCTGTATTGGGTGCATATATATTTAGGATAGGTAGCTCTTCCTGATGAATTGATCCCTTTACCATTATGTAATGGCCTTCTTTGTCTCTTTTGATCTTTGATGGTTTAAAGTGTGTTTTATCACAGACTAGGATTGCAGGCCCTGCTTTTTTTCTGTTTTCCATTTGCTTGGTAGATCTTCCTCCATCCCTTTATTTTGAGCCTATGTGTGTCTCTGCATGAGAGATGGGTCTCCTGAATACAGCAAACTGATGGGTCTTGACTCTTTTTCCAATTTGCCAGTGTGTCTTTTAATTGGACCGTGTAGTCCGTTTACATTTAAGGTTAATATTGTTATGTGTGAACTTGATCCTGTCATTATGATATTAGCTGGTTATTTTGCTCGCTAGTTGATGCAGTTTCTTCCTAGCATTGATGGACTTTACATTTTGACATGTTTTTGCAAATGACTGGTACCTATTGTTCCTTTCCATGTTTAGTGCTTGTTAGTTTTCCTTCTAACAATCAGGACCCACAGCTGTAGGTCTGTCGGAGTTTGTTTGAGGTCCACTCCAGACCCTGTTTGCCTGGATATCAGCAGTAGAGGCTGCAGAAGATAGAATATTGCTGAACAGCGAGTGTTGCTGTCTGATTCTTGCTCTGGAAGCTTCGTCTCAGGGGTGTACCCCACCATGTGAGGTGTGAGGTGTCGGTCTGCACCTAGTGGGGGATGTCTCCCATTTAGGCTACTCACGGGTCAGGGACCCACTTGAGCAGGCAGTCTGTCCATTCTCAGATCTCAACCTCTGTGCTGGGAGATCCACTACTCTCTTCAAAGCTGTCAGACAGGGGCAATTACCTCTGCCAAGGTTTCTGCTGCTTTTTGTTTAGCTATGCCCTGTCCCCAGAGGAGGAGTCTACAGAGGCAGGCCGGCCTCCTTGAGCTGTGGTGGGCTCCACCCAATTCGAGCTTCCAGGAGGCTTTGTTTACCTACTTAAGCCTCAGCAATGGTGGGCGCCCCTCCCCCAGCCTGGCTGCCGCCTTGCAGTTAGATCTCAGACTCCTGTGCTAGCAATGAGGGAGGCTCCGTGGGCATGGGACCCTCTGGGCCAGGTGTGGGATACAATCTCGTGGTGTGCTGTTTGCTAAGACCCTTGGTAAAGCGCAGTATTAGGGTGGGAGTTACCCAATTTTCCAGGTGTTGTGTGTCTCAATTTCCTTTGGCTAGGAAAAGGAATTCCCTTCCCCCTTGTGCTTCCCAGGTGAGGAGATGCTTCGCTCTGCTTCAGCTCTCGCTGGTCAGGCTGTACTCGCCATCCAGCGCCAACTGTCCGACATGACCCAGTGAGATGAACCCGGTACCTCAGTTGAAAATGCAGAAATCACCCATCTTCTGTGTTGCTCATGCTGGGAGCTGGAGGCTGGAACTGTTCCTATTCGACCACTTTGGGCACACTCCCTCCTGTTTTTTTTTATATACAGTTTAATTTTAAACTTTTTGCACTTGGCAATGTATAATATATTGGAATTAGTTCAAGGGCTACACTTTCCCACAAAGGTAAAAGTTAAAGCTAAGTACAGTGTAACTTTTTGCAGAAAAATTTCCTGAAATTTTTTTAGATTCAAAACACGGAGGCAAATTTAAGAACATTTGCCGAAGATTATGGTGATTTTAGAGTCTGTCCATTGCTTTAGTGTAGACAGTTTTCCTGTGCTAATAACAGCCTCTTTTTTTGTTTTGACTTTCTCTGGTACTGTCTGTGCTTTTCTCCTTCACACAGTCCATTTCCTTTATGTTGTGCTGGGTCTACATCAGTAATCAGGAAAAGAGAATTAAAGTAAAATGTGTGTTTCCACCTAAAAAGTACAAATTGTTTCTTCTTCCACCTCACTTAATTTTGTTAGCCTTGCTGAAATAAATTTGAAAAACTACCAGGGAAAGGTGTCAGCCAAAGGCAAGACCTGTCCAGTTTAGAATTAAAACTTTGACTTGAAGTTCTGGCAGTTTATTTTTGAAAAATTTTGTGTTTGGAGGAGCAATTATAGCTCTGAGGAAGAGTGAGTTGAGAGCTAAAGAATTTTGAAAGCACAGCAAGAATTTTGACGTGAGTGGAGGTAGGGCATTAATCTATAAACAGATACAAAAGAAAATACCTCAATAGTTAAATTTTAAAAAAAGAAGAGTGAGAAATGGGTCTCATGTTTCAAGGAATAGTGCTTTTTGGGGTAACACCTATTTTACTTGGTGTTCATAGCTCTATGTTATGGCTTTTATTCCTCTAAAACAAGGGGCAAAATAATTAGCACTGCTTTTGTTGTTGTTATTTTTTCTCTTGAACTAGAGAATTGAGTTTAGATTTTTGTATATTGTACGTATAACTCTGGGCAAGTGAGCAAATCTCCTTAATGCTCACATTTCTCACTGGTAAATAGAAGTTAAGAAAGAATACTCACCTTGCAGGTATATTGGAAGGAAAAGAAGTAAAATATATTAAATGCTGGACACTTCTAAAAGTCTAACAAAAAGTAACTGGTGTAGCTGCTATGGAGCTTGCTAAGGCTAGCCAAAGGGTGGAATCTTCATCATAGGCTCCAATATTCAGCTAAACCAGAAAGTGTTGATTGTTGGTGAGAGCCTGCTCTGGGTTGAGAGAATAGATGGGCAAAGAGTGCTGACTTGGGGTCAAGGGTTGTATCAAATGGTGTCACTAACCTATTCCTGGAAGCCAATAATGAGAGATCATAGACCCCTAGGCAACATGAGTTATAGCGTAGGGCACAGGCAGCCAAGGAAAAAGACCAGCCTTTAGAGCAGATTGAATACAATCAACAGGGAGCTCAAAGGCTAATGGTGTGCACAAATTGACTAGGGTCAACAAAGGCAGTGCACTACAGAATTGGCAGTAAACCTTTCCCTACTAGGAAAAACAAACTTTTAAAAAGAAATAAAGAATATCCAACATGGCCCAAAAGGACTTCCATCATCTAGCTCCATCCTGCCTTAATACTCACTGTGAGCCATTCCCTTTCTCTCTGAGTCCCAATCACACAAGATTTCTGTGTGGCAACTTTAAGTATTACATGTCTTATATTTAAGCCTCTTTGTTTATGTAGCACTTACAAATGTCTACACTTCTTTAGATGTCTATTTAATGACCTTTTAAAGGCAATCCTTATCTGTTCAATCTCTAATCTCTGCCAATATAATATTTTGTAATCCTGTAATATTTTGCCATCCTCCTTCTTGTCAGTAATAGTAACCTAGTTAAATAATTGAGGATCTAATTGGTCATTTAAAGTTTCTTAACTTGCTTTTTTTTTCAAGAACAGGGATTTTGTCTGTCTTATTCAGCCAGTCCTAATATGATCAGTGCTTAGCATGGAATCTTATATAACATGAGAAATTAGTAAGTATTTGCTAAGTGATTGAATAGTAATCAGACAGATAAAGTTAAGAGCCTTCAGTCTAAGCCTAAGATCCTTAGAAACAACAATAGGTGAGAATCAGAAAAGTCCATTACTAGGGATGGGAGAGAAAAGAAAAACAGAGCTTAAATGGGGAATAAAATGAAACCAGTCTTCCTAATGTTAGGGGTTTATTGATCTATTGATGAAATACTTTGAAGCTTAAACATTCTGTACCAGAGTTAGGACTATAATGCATGCAATCAAGAAAGTCTGTACATGGTTTCTCCTTATGTTGTCCTTTTTTTTTTTTTTTTCAACTAATACATTTGGTGATTGCTAAACTGTGATTCAAATAAGCTTTGGTGTTAATAAAAACAGGTACCAAAACTGAGTAAAGCCACCTTGTTAGTCATATCTTTTAGTAAGAATGATGCTTAATATTGATGTCAGGTATTGAGTAATTTCATGTATTTTCTCACTTAATCTTATTAACCCTCTGAGGTAAACATTATTGGAATTTTACAGATGAGGACGTTGAAGTTCAAAGAGGGTAAGTTATTTACCTGAAGTTATACAGCTGTTACGGGGCAGTGCTGAAATTTGAACTCAATCATGTTATTGCAAAGCTCATTTTCTTAACTCTTATGATATACTAGAAATTGTAAGCTGGCCTGCTTTTATTGCTTTGTCAGTTTAGTCAAGATTTTATAAAAGGGTATCCAAATGTGATTTTTTTCTATGTATCAGAAAGCCTGAGTCGTCTGGCAAGAATCTACTCAGTAAGTCAGGAATTTTTCCATGCGACTTTCCTTTCCTTTACTTCTATTACTTCTTTTAAGTAAATAAAGTGAAAAAACGTATACAAACACTTTAAACTCACCACTATATCTTGGCAGGAAAAAGATTTCCTATCAGTAGATTTGGAATCATGTTGAAGCATTTCCAAAGATGTTAACAGATTGCAATAAAACTTGGTACAGTGGTGAGAGCAAATCTAGAAAAACAACAACAAAAAGCAACCCTGAAATTTAAGCAAATAAAAGGCCTGTTATATTTCAATTTAACTCTCTTTCTTTGTCTGCTTTCCTGTTCTGTCTTCTCTCATGTTAATTGTATTTCATCAGCTTCTATTATTTCTCTTTAATTTATTTTAAATATTTTTCAGACCAATATCTTCTTGCATCTCTTCCTCGAATAATGGTTTTCCAAGCTTCCATGTTTATAGACTTGGCCCCTCTCCATGGCCCTGTCTATACATTGCTTTGGATTTACATACTCTGCCCCTTCCTGCCGAAGACTGGATCTAGATTATGCTAATAATGATTCCTTCACAGAATTACAAGACTCTCAAGGAGACTGCATTTTGCATTTATTTCCAGCTTACGGCCAATTATCAAACAAATAAAACTTAAATTTAACTCTGCATAAAGAACCGGATGACGGTGAAATAGTACATTGTTGGAATATTTGACCCTTTTATACTCATCAGTGTTTAAAATTCCTTTAGTAGAAAAGTTTATGTGAAGTAAAATGTGCACATCTGAAGTGAATTTTAAGACTTGACAAATTTATCCACCCATGTAAGCTACACTCCTATTAAGATATAGCTGCCACACCCAAAAGTTTTTTTTTTCCATGATCCTTCTCCATAAATCCTCCCCAAATCACAAAGGCAAATGTTTACTGATTTTTTTTTTTTTGCTATAGTTTGCTTATTATAGAAGTTAAATAAATGCAATCCCACAGTAAGTATTCTATAAATGACTTGTTTCATGTAGCATAATGTTTGTAAAATTAATTCATATAGTTGCTGATGTATAGCAATAGTTTCTTAATTTTTATTGCTGAATAGCATTTTATTGTATTTATACTGCAATTATTTTCCCATTTTCCTGGTGCTGAGATATGGATTGTTTCCAATTTGGGGCTCTTAAGAATAAGGCTGCTGGAAACACTCTTGTATAAGACTTTTAGAGAACATATGTTTCATTTCTCTTGGATAAATAGTTAGACATTGAATTATTGGGCCATAGGATACATGTCTATGGACATTTGTAAGAAAGCACCAAAAACATTTAGATCCCCATTATCACTGTCTGAGTGTTCCGGTTGTTACACATTGTCAACACTTCCTGTTGTCAGTCTTTACATTTTAGCCATTCTATTAGGTGTTTGGTGGTATTTCATTGTCACTTTAATTTGCATTCCCTTGGTGACTAATGATGTTACAGTATTTTTGTGTTTTACTGACCAGTTGAATATCTTCCTTTCAAAGTGTCTAGTTTTTTGTCCTTTTTTCTTTAACGAAGCTGTCTTTTCATTGTGGAGTTTCAGGAGTTCTTCATATATTCTAGATGCAAGTCCTATTTGGCAAATATTTTTCCCAGCCTGTAGCTTGCTTATACATTTTCTTAATGCAGTTTGATGAGAAGTTTTAAATGTTGATAAAAGCATAATTTAATTTTTCCTTATGATTATTGCTTTCTGTGTACTGCTACAAAATCTTTGCCTATTTGCAGGTTGCAATGGAACTCTCCTTACGTTTTCTTCTAAAAGCTTCATAAATTTAGCTTTTCCCCAAATTTCTTATCTAATTGTTTACATTTTTTTTTACTTAAAATATTACAGTTTGCAATGGGCTACATGGATACCCAGTAGATGCTCTTTCTATGTTAGTTATCAATGAACCATACTACTCTGACACTTTTGCAAGTATTTGACTCCATTTTTCCTTCTTCATCCCTCCAGTCTAAGGGAAAGGTTTTAAATAAATACTGTGTATAATTTAGGATCTTGTCAGAAAGGAGAAACTACCCTTAGCATTTCAGACAGAGAAAATTTAATTCAGAGTTCGTTACAGGAACTTTGGAGGAGTTAGAGAAACAAGAGGGGAAAGTAGGTTTACCGGATGCTTAGTAACTGTGGACGCCAGAGTTGAAGGAGCAAAAGAGAAGCAGAACTTTCCTAGCTCTTGAGATCACTGCTGTTACAAGTTCCTGTTGTTAGCACTAGGACCTGCCCTCCCAGGCCTCTGGCATTGTGTCTCCTGTCATTAATGCTAATCCCGCTCCCCTGCTGCTGAAGATGACACCGGAAACTGAGAAGATGAGGAAAGTCACTCTTTTCTCTCTCTTTTCTCCAATCTCCTAACAGTGCCTTTCATTGGCAGAACTGAAAAAGAAACTAGTTTTTAAGGGAGTCTGGGAAATAGACTCTGTGGGTTTCTCACTACTAAAATAGAGAGAAGAGCACATCAAAATAAGATATTAGCTAATAGCACCAAAATAATTGACCAGCGTAGAAGCCATCAGGTCCCGTCTCATAAAATAGCCTTTTGGGTTGTGGGACTTTAAGTCTACACTCATCATGTTGCTGCAGATGACTGATGGACAACAAATATTTGTTTGAGGCCTTTCCATGCCTTCCCTAAGATTCTGTGCAGCTTATTTAAGTCATGAACCAAACGAAAACCTCAGTAAAATATTATTTTTATCCTTACTCCTTCCACAAAATATAAATCAGGACATAAAGTGAGAGCCATCTGCTGAGGAAGTCCTGAGCAAGCAGGTTCCCAAGACCCCCCTCATCTATATTCACAGCTCCAGGGCTTCTCTGGGCTTTGAGGTCATTGAGCTGCTGACTGGAGCAATTTCACAGCCTGATGTGGCCAGAAAAATGTTTGTGGAGACGAAAATTATACTATAAAATTATAATCCCTTCCCATATAATTGCATTGAATGATACAAACAGGAGAATGAACCAATGTAAAACATTCTAGGGAGGAGAAGCACTCCAGAATGGTGGCGTGAGGAGCTGTGCAAAGTCTCCCCAGAAAAACAACCGCAACAAGTAAGTCAAAATTGCAAACAAATAAACAAAAAGCAAAGTCTCAGCAAATTATCTTAAGCAAATGGAAAAAGGATTTATTCAAGAAAATGTATGAAATCTTCGTGAGAATAGTGGGCGTCTGTGGCATCTGAGCAATGGCCCCACTCTCTTCCCGCCTCCAGCCCTGTGTGATGGAAGTCTCTGGGCAGATACAACCAAGAACAGGAGGCGCAGTCAGGGGTCTATTTTACTTGGAATAAAGTGTGAAGGAAGTTCAAGCCTGAAGGCACTGTGAAAATAATGGAGATTTTAGCTAAGAAGCACCTTTCTAGGGTATAAGCCGGTCTCAAAGACTGGCCTTAGAAACTATCCCTGCAAAGGGTTCATGCATTATTTGATCATGTTTTGTGACAATTTATGATCCATGATATTGTTGAAAACAAGAGAGCAATCAGCTAGCAGTTGGTAAAGGTTAACATCTAGGTGTGATACCAATAGAGAGATACCAGTCAGAAACTCACAATGAGATAAGGGAGATCAGCGAAAGACACTGTCAGAGAGGTCAGGTAAAACCACTGTTATCCCTGGGATGGGAGGAGGGAGTCAAGGTGAACATGCATGCCCAAAGTTGCACCCTCTGAGAAGCGACACTCCAGACTCTACACTGTAGGAGAAAAAATAGACTTCAATGGACAGAGTCCTAAAATATATGAAGCAATAACTGACAGAATTGAAGGGAGAAACAGATGATTTAACTATAATAGTTGGAGGTTTCAAAATCTCACTTTTAATAATGGAGAAAATAAGTAGGCAGAAGATAAACAAAGATATATGACTTGAACAGCACTATAAACCAATTAGCCTTAACATACATCTCTAGAACACTCTACCCAATAACAACAGAATACACATTTATCTCAAACACACATGGTACATTTTTTAAGACAGACCATAGGTTAGGCCACAAAACAAAACTCAGCAAATTTAAAGGGATTGAAATCATGCGAGGTATGTTCTCTGACCTTGAGAGAATGAACTTTAAAATAAAAACTAACAGGAGGAAACTTGGGAAATCCACAGATATGTAAAATTAAGCCACACATTTCTAAGTATCCAATAGGGCAAACAAGAAATTACAAGGGACATTATAAAATTCTTAGAGATAAATGAAAAGTTATAAACAGAAAATAAAAGAAAACAGCCAGGCGCTATGGCATGCTCAACTGCTGGGCTCAAGTGATCCTTTCACCTTAGCCTCCCAAGTACCTGCCATTATTATTCCCAAGTACCAGGAGTTTGAGACTAGCCTGGGTAACAGAGCAAGGCCCCATCTAAACTTAAAACAAACAAACAAAAGCTTCATCTTTTGGGATGAAGCAAAATTAGTGCTTATAAATACAATTTATAGTCATAAACACCTTTAATACAAAAAGGGCCCAAATCAACCGTAAGAAACTGGAAAAAAAAAGAACCAACGAAATGTAAATTAAGCAGGATGAAGGAACTAATAAATGTCAAGTCAGGAATTAATGAACTAGAGAATAGAAATACATATGGAAAAAAAATCAATGAAACTGAAACTTATTTTCTATTTTTAAAATCAACCAAAGTGACAAGACTTTCAGGCAAATGAACAAGAGAAAAAGAGAGAGGACTCAAATTACTACAATCCAGAATGAGAGATTAGACCTCACTATCAACATTATGGAATGAAAAAGATTAGAAAGAAATATTATTAAAGAATTTTAAAAAATGATTACTTAGATGAAATGGATAAATTCCTATAAAGACTTACATGACCCAAATAAAAAAATAGAAAATATGAATTAAACCCATATAAAATATAAATATATAATTTTAAAACTCTTTGTAAAAAGCCAATGTCGAGTTCCTTCACAAACATTTTAAAAATTAACATCAATTATTGATAAACACTTTCAAAAATAGAATAGGAGATGCATTTCCAGTGTATTCTATGAGGTCAGTATTACTCTGATACAAAAACCACTGAAAGAAATTACAGGAAAAAAATACAAACCAATATTGCAAATGAATATAGACCAAAAATCTGCAATAAAATATAACCAAACTGGATCCAGTAAGAGGCAAACAGTAATATACAATAAGCACGTGTGATTTATCACAGGAATTCAAGGTTGTTTTAAAATATGAAATTCAATCATTGTCTTATGCCATATTAATAAAATACAGAATAAAAACCACATGGTTATCCCAATATGTGCAATGAATGTATCTGAACAAATTCCAAAAGCTTGTTAAAAAAAAGAAAAAGTTCGATAACAAACACCTATAAAAATCCCTGCAGTTAACATCTTTAATGGTATGTTTTTCCCTAAGATCAAGAATAAGACCAGAATCTCTGTTCTTGCCACTTCTATTCCACATTGTATTGAAAGTACTAGTCAGGCCAATTAGATTAAAAAAAAAAAAAAAAGTTGTATTCAGATTGCAAAAAGAGAAGTAATATGATCTCTTTTCACAGACAACATGACCTTGTATATAAAAATGTCTAAAGAAATCACTAAATATCTATTGCAATTAATAAGCAAGTACAATAAGGTTGCAGGATAATACCAGATCAATCTAAAAATTAATTAGCTTTCTATATTCTAGCAATGGACAATCTGAAAATAAAATTTGAAAATTAATGGCACTCACAGCAATCTGGATGGAATTGGAGAATATTATTCTAAGTGCAGTAACTCAGTAATGGAAAACCAAACGTTGTATGTTCTCATTCAAAAGTGGGATCTAAGCTATGAGGATGCTAAGACATAAGAATGACACAATGGACTTTGAGGACTCAGGAGGAAAGTGTGGGAAGGGGATGAGGGATAAAAGACTCCAAGTTAGGTTCAGTGTACACTGCTCAGGTGATGGGTGCACCCAAAGCTCACAAATCACCACTAAAGAACTTACTCATGTAATAAAATACCACGTTCCCCAAAAAACCTATGAAAATAAAAAAAAAAATTTTAAAACGGTATCAAAAAAATTTTTAAATGTAGAAATACATTTTATAAAAGATTATAAACTTATATTATGAAAACAGCAAAACTGTTTTGAAGGGAATTGAAGACATAAATAAATAGAAAGATATCCCTTGCTCGTGAATCAGAAGACTTAAATTATGAAGATGACAAGATTCCCCAAATTGATCTACAGATTCAATGAATTTCCTAACAAATTCCCAGTTGGCTTTTTCAAAACTTGATAATCTGATCATACAATTGATATTAAAAATGCAAGAGACACAGAATGGCAGAACAATCTTGAAAAAGAAAAACAAGTGTCAGGACTCACATTTCTTGATTTCAACACTTTAAAGCTACAATAATCAAAATCATGTGGTAGTAACACAAAGATGAACAAACAGACTATAAAATAGAATTGAGAATAGAGAAATAAACACTTACATGTATGATCAATTGATTTTTGATAATGCTGCCAACAATTAAATGGAGAAAGAATCGTTTTTTAAGAAATGGTACCCAGACAACTGGATATCCACATGCCGAAAGATGAAGATGCATGCCTTCCTCATATCATACATAAAAATTAACTCAGAATGAATCTTAGACCTTAATGTGACAGCTACAACTATAAATTCCTAGAATAAAATTTAAGAGAAAATTCTTGTAACATTGTATTAAGTAATGGTTTCTAGGTACAATATCAAAACCACAAACTGTAAAAGAAAAATAGATACATTAGACTTCATCAAATTAAACAACTTTATGCTTCCTAAGACACAATCAAGAAAGTGACAAGAAAATCCATAGAATGGGAGAAAATAGCCTTAAATCATGTATTTAATCAGGAGTTAATATCCAGCATAAATAATTCTTAGTATTCCACAGTAAAAACACAATACGGCAATTAAAAAAATGGGAAAAATCTTTAAGTAGACATGCACCCAAAGAAGATGTGCAAATGACCAACAAACATATTAAAAGATTCTCAATATCATTAATCGTAAAGAAAATGTCAATCAAAACCATGATGAGATACAACTTTGCACCCAGTAGGATGACTAAAAATGACAAGATGTAACCAGTGTTGGCTAGGATGTAGAGAAATGGGAACCTTAATAGATTGCTTGTGAGCCTGTAAAATTGTACAGCTACTTTGGAAAACATTCTAGCAGTTCCTCAGAATAGTCAACATAGATTAACCATATGACACTCAACAATTCTACTCTTTTTTTATACCCAAGAGAAATGAAAATATGTCAACGAAAATTTTGTACCTGAATATTCTTGGCAGCACTATTCATTAATTACAAAAAATCAGAAACATCCCAAATACGAATTAACTGTTGAATGGCTAAACAAATTGTGATATAGTCATACAACAGAATATTCAGCAATAAGAAGGCATGAAATACTGATATATGCCACAATATGGATGAAGCTTGAAAACATTATGCTGAGAAAGGAGACAGTCACAAATGAAACCATATTGTGTAACTTCCTTTACATGTAATGGTAAAATGGACATACATGCAAACAATAAAACGTAGATTAGGGCATGTGGTTTTCGTGTGGGCAATGAAAATATTTTACAATTATGTAGTGGTGATGGTTGCAAAATTTTGTGAATATATTAAAACTATTGACTTGTACACTTCAACGGGTAAATTTTAAGGCATTTGAATTACATCTCATAAAGCTTTAATAGCAAGTAAGCAAGCAAACAAACAACACCTGGGGAAACTGTTTGATTCTCAAACACTGAAATGTTTTTCTTGGCGATTCTCATTTACATGAAAGCTTGTAAGAGTCACTATGATGATAAGCACTTTACATCTATATTTTCACTTAATCTAAATAACTACAGCAACTCCATGAACTGAGTGTATTGTTTTCCCTGCTTCGTACATGATATAACAGAGACCGAGAAAGGTTAAAGCCGTTGGTCGAATTCACATTATTACTAAATCTCACAACCAAGTTCTTGTTCTTAACCATGATGTTGTACTGTTCACTCTACCCTAGCACCCCAGATAGGAAACTTAGATGCTTTTGAATGT
Source organism: Theropithecus gelada (assembly GCF_003255815.1). NCBI lineage: Eukaryota > Metazoa > Chordata > Mammalia > Primates > Cercopithecidae > Theropithecus > Theropithecus gelada. Next base: position 110,603,583 of record NC_037668.1, read on the forward strand.
GATGGACCAACATCACTAGATGTTGTGCACAGTTCCTATGCTCCTTAGAGAAATTTCAAAATTCCAGTATTAGTAGTTGCCCAAAGGAGATTTTAGCTGACCAATATGATGTTTGCAATAATAAACAACCCACAGATTGCTTGTTACAACTTTTTGGCATGAACAGAGGTATAATAAACATGCAGTTCAAACAACTCATAGTGCTTTATGTTGTCTCTTTCTTTTCAAGTATGACAACTTATCAAATAATAATACTCATTTCTAAGGTGTCTTTATGGGTTCTCCTTTGTTATTTATGCAATGATGCATGGTGCAGGTTGCAAACACACAAATCATAATATTGAACCCAACTGAAGAGAAGTTATCAACACCAGCTAATGACAATTAACAAAATAAAGTGATGAAAAGTAATCAACAGATCATTTTATGTACTCTTTCAAGTTAATAAACAATTGGGTTCAAGTTTGCCTTTAAGTAGAATTACTCAATTCAAAGCCCCACAAAAGTATGCATAAGGATACAACTAACAATTCAAGGGGAAGTCAAAATCATACAGACCAATGAAGTCTTTACAGGTGAATAAAGAGATGGCTCAAGAAACTCTTCTTTCTTTAATGTCACAGAACTAAGCAGAGATAGAACCAGAACTAGAATCTAAGTCTCCTGATTTCCAGCCTAGTTGCAATGTTGCTCTCTCCCATTTAATCCCAATGGACTCAGAACATTAATGTAATGTGGGTACATTCAACTTTTATTTATACTTGAAAAAGTAGAAAACATTTTCTTATCAAATGTTGAAGTAAAAGGAATGTTGATTAGTCAACATTTTATGAAGATTTATTAATTCTGTCTTAGTTGTTCTTACATTTATTTAAACATTGATTACCTCTCTCTTTCTCAAGAAAACAATCTTTCTCTGGCTCCCTAACTGTAGTACCAAAATGTAAGAGTTTATTTTACTGACAGTACCGAAGGAAAACAGTTAAAGATGAAGAAAAGGGATGCTATAAGAGATCCCTACGGCAATCAATAAATAATAAGATGTTAATATAATAATAATGTAATGTAATACAATTGATGTAATCAATCAATAAATAAGATGCTAAAAACCTAAAAAACAATATTCTCAACATACAGAGTAAAGGTTCACTTAAAAGTGAACTTTGAAATGTAAACAGAAACCTCTTTTTTTCTAGCAATAATGCTGAAATAGTACAAATCCCATCATCGGATATCACAGGGCAACAATTACTTGTGCAATATGACAACATTAGTCTAAGTTCTTAAAGCAGAGAGAGTATCACAGGAAGCTATTTATGTTACATGTTAGGCCCTTTTGGCGTTAATTCTCATTGGGTTTGGCATCATTTCCAATCCACAGAATTGACAGGATATGACATCGTAAATTCTATTTTCTAGAATTTCTGATTTGTAAAGAATTGTATAACATACCTTTGATTCCTTTGATTGTGACTTTCTATGTGTTGATGAATCCTTTTATATTTTTATTACTTTGTCCCCAAGCTAGATTGTTCCTCTTTCTTCTTAATCCGAATACAGCTAATGGATAATTACAAATTAGTGGAATGTGCTTCTGATATAATCTGTAATCACTTACTTAAATAGTGGCAACAAATTCTAATCTTAAAATCTGATGGTAAGTATGTGGTCTTTAATAAAATCCAGTGAGAACAGTAAATAAAAAAAAAAACTTAATTAAAAAAAAAGACTTTATAGCAAATTTTTAAAAATGACTTTTTTTTCAGCTACTTTCCTAAGAGGAAGAATTGTAAGACATTACTCATTCATTCATCATTTACATTGTTCTTTATTCAAGCCATTAAAGTTTACATTGTCTAATATTTTTTGACTTGTTTCTCACCTTCAATTTCATTAATATTGCAATCGAGTAGAATGCGAGTAAAAAAATATGTACCATGATTGCTTTTCTTGGACTTCCAAGATATGGATTTAAACTATATATGCATATATGGTATATTTGCTATTTATATAAAGAAACACACCATATATATATATGATTTATAGATGTAATATGTCATTTTAAATAAAAGTAATGCATTTTCATTATAAAAAATTCTGGAAGATGCAGACAGTTGTTTTTAACTATCTATGCTCCCACCACTTGGAATTACCCAATCTTAATGCTTTTATTTATTTTCCTCTAGCCTAAATAAATATCTGAAATAAAGGTTATATGTTTACTCTCCATGCTCATCATAACCAAGTGGAACTGTACTATCTGCCACAGAGTCACAAAAATATAAAGATAATTTTCTAACACAGCGGCCAATTAACATGATGAAAAGTCTAAGGGTAGCATAAAGCTTGAGCTTTATGAATTTGAAGTGGTATGCTAAGTTTAGACAGATTAATTAAAACAACCAGGTACATGTTGTTATCATATTCGATTCACATCTTCCGGTATTAAGGTTGTATTAGGTTTTAAAAATGAGGAATTAATCCAGAGAGGTGCTAATTAAATGTAAATAAAGGCCATTATCAACTTCTCAATGAAACTCAACTGGTATTATTATATCAAATAAAACTGGTGTCAATCAGATGCCCGGGTGCATGGCTCCTCTTAATTTTCAGCTTTAGGTTTTTCAAAGAACTATTATTGACTAGATAAATTTAATTACATATTCATAGAAAGGTTTGCTGGCCATTTTCTTGGATAGCACAGAATATCCTTCAACATAACTATTTATTCCCTCAAAGCGAAGGTTTGTTTCATCAACAAAATGACTTTAGACTATCATTCATATCAAGCGGTTCAGTTCACCCAGAACATTCCTGGAGTACAATTTCAATTGTGGATTTTTTCCAGGAAAGTGATCCAAGGAAATTTCACATTTTACAGGTGTGTACTATGAAATATGCTCCTACTCGCCTTTTTCACTCAATTTTGTTTGAGCATATCTAAGTGTCTTTAGGTATTAAAAATAAATGTTCCTTATCAATCTAATAGATAAATGATGCGAAATGATTTTTTTTTTTTCTGTGAAAAGAAAAAAAGAATTCAAATGACAGAATTCTGGTCTTGAAAATGAATGTTTTTGATAAATAGTCTTGAAATATTATGATTAATAATAATTAGCACAGGCTAAATAGTATTATCATTTATTTGCCATTGTTTGGAAAAGTGGAAAATTGTAGTTATAATTGTTCTGCTCTTATTTTAACTATATTGCTTACACTCAGCATATGGTTGATTACGATGTTTGATGAATTTCTGAAATTGAGGTTGCCTCTAAAACCCAAACTTTTAGGTTCTTTTTAAGTTCTCTATAAAAGCATGACCATACTTAATTGTTCGTGTAAGTCAAGTTAGAGCACTTGTTTTATTTAATTAATTGGGTAACTTTCACATTTCCTTACATTAAAGATCTGCTACTTGAATAATGTTGTTTTAAACAAAAGCAACTAAATAATACAACTACCTAGTAATGTTGTAAGTTCTTAACAAATGTTTATTATTTTGAATGGATTTAGAAGATACCGGATAAACTGCTCTCAAGGAGCTTAAATGTTAGACAGTGAGACAAAAATAAAGCAAACAAAAAACATTCCTAAAACAAACACAATCAGATTATTTAATAGAACAGTCTTATAAAAACTGAAGCCATCCCATAACTACATTGATAAGAAGAAAACTTACATTTGTGATATGTTTATCCTCTCTGGAAGCAGAACTAATTATCTCCATGAGCTTTCTCCATAGGTTTCTGGAACTGAAATAATAACATCATGTCTTGTTATTGGAACAGTATATCAAAAGACAAGCAAATATAAAACTAATTCTCTGTGGAATGATACTTTCAAGTTGGAATTTATGTTACATTAACCTATTGTTTGAGAGGTTATATATGATGACATTTTTGTCTTAAATATTATTTGGCTAGTGTGGGTTTACCAAGCCAACTATACCAATAGAGAAATTCTGGAATATATTTTCTGTTACATACTTCGAAGGATTTTTCTCAGTGAGATAAACGAACAAGTCTAATTTCTTCCGAGTCTATAGGACATTTTTCAATTAGATCTTAAGCCAAATGAAACTATCAATAGCATGTCTTTAAGCCTAGGGATGGAGATTTTGGCTCACTCTTTAGACCAGCGAGAGAAGGTCAGGTATGTTGCTTCCCTCAGGCTTTCTATCTTTCCTAAGCCCACTAATGAGAGCTTCACCAGATGAGGAAATTCCTTACTTGGTGTAAATCCAAAATCAGAGAATTTACAGACATGATAGTAATGTTTAATCAAAGATTGTAAGCATGTGTTTATGATGAAAAACACATTACTTTTGGATCAGTTAAATCTAGGTATAAACTTTGTTTCTGCTACTTACTAGCTGGGTGACCTCAGGGAAGTTGTTTACCTCCTCTGACATATAAGGATAATAATGACTACTATTTAAGGTTATCGTAAGAATATCATATAACTACCTAGGATGGTGTCTGGCATATAAAAAAAGGATCAGAAAATGTTACCCATCTTTTTATTTGATCAATGTATAATATAAACAATGTTTTGAGGGAGTAGAAATAGTAGTAATGTTTTGAGAGAGTAGCAATACTTTCACACATATATTATTAAAAACAATAACAGCAATGACAAAAACCTCCCAAAAATATACTATAAAGGACAAACCCAAGTAGGGAAATGGTGCATTGCTAATGTATTATTGCTAATGGTGACATGTTAAGTATTTTAAAGATTCCAGTAAGCACAATGCAGGAATTGTAAATAAGACTCTATGGTAGCCTACTAAAAAGAAAGGTATCTCCATGAAGAAAAGTTAATGACATTTGGAAACTGATCTGTGGAGTGAAAATGCAGAATTTCTGTAGAAATGGGTGACTCATAAAGGGTAGTAAGAACCTGTGATAAATTGAAGAAGAATCCTTATTGCGGGAAATGTCAAGCTTGAAAGCTTTGCAAGTAAAAGGAAGAGAAAATGCAAAAGAAAGACAAGCAGAAAGCAACCCAAGTCTTGCTAAAGGGTATAGACATAGGCAACTCTGCTCAGAGAAGCCAAACGAAGCTAGGGTGCTCAGGGCCAACAGAGCACTTTATGTAAGGAGCCAGGAGATGGAGAGGGAACTTTGTAACACTCACCAGAAAATCCAAGAAAGTCTTAGTAGGCAAACATAAGCTCTTTTTCATCAGTAAATGCATTTCATATATTCTTATTACTCATGAGATAAGCGTACTATTAACCTACAGAAATAACTTATGCTTTATTATTATACTACAATTAATTACAGAAAATGACCTTGACTGTAGTATTTGAGACTGTTCTTAGGCAAGTGTTATTTAATAAAAAGAGAGAAAGGGCATTTAGTAAATCATATAATTTTAGTTCTTGGGGATAAAAGGCCAAATGAAATTCATAATATTCTTAGAAACCTAACTCAAATAGGAAAAAACTTTCTCATGTGACTTTGGATATTTTTCTACTTCATGAATCTTTCTGTGCGTTTGACTAGTACAATCCTTCCCCAATCGCAAATAATGTATATATTTTAAAATCTCAGTCATTCAATCAGTCTCATGTCATTCACATAGAGTGTATTGTTCTTAACTAGTCATTTGACTGGTGATGACAGATGCTTTGCCAGAGTGAGTTAGGTCATATCAAATAGGGAAGTGGTTATTTGGAAAATGAAAAGTAACAGAGATTACACAACTCAACTCACTATATTCAGGGTGAGTTTTACCTTTTTAATCACATTTATTCAAAGGTATTTCTTAAAACTTCTGATTTATAGTACAAAGTAAGAAATTAAGACAATGACAAATCCTGATACTCAGGGAAAGTGTTCTAAATAGAAGAAAGGTAAGAATAATACTTTTATTGAGTATAATTATCAAGTTTTATCTTAGGGGTGGATGGATAGGAAGAGGAGACTCCGCATTGATTTTATTTTATTTCCATAAAACCACAGTTACATATTAATAGTCTAATATCAATACAAACTTTTCAAATGCTAAATTAAGAAGTACTGTTTAGCAATTTATAACATTTTTTATATTTACAATTTGTTGAAAACTAAAGTAAGATGTTTTATCTTATACTTCCGATATACCGGCACACGGGGGACTGCCTTCTGTGAATTAAGTGAAATATTTCTTCAGTGATTCCATTTTTTCTATCTTTGCCTTTTCCAAATGTCAGCAGCTCCTCTTCTCTTTTCTCTTTTCCCAGCATTTCTAACAATTCTAATGCATATTTTAAAAGATTTATCAAGAAAAATGCTAAAAGCTTTTCTTTAAATTATAGAACAACTGAACCTTGGGATAAATTACAAAATTGATATATTTCTATCAAAGACACAGCACTTTGAAAATTATTAGGTTCAAAAATTATCAGATTCTTACACGGAAATGTAAGAGCAAAAAAATATTTTAGTCTGAAGATAAAGAGATTTAATAAGCCATATGAAGAGAAACTATAAATATTTTAAACAAATAACACTATTAATTGGTAAAAGAATAATTGTATAGGCCAGGTGTGGTGGCTCACGCCTGTAATCCCAGCACTTTGGGAGGCCGAGATGGGTGGATTACGAGGTCAGGAGTTCGAGGCCATCCTGGCCAAGATGGTGAAACCCCGTCTCTGCTAAAAATGCAAAAATCAGCTGGGCATGGTGGTGGGCGCCTGTAATCCCAGCTACTAGGGAGACTGAGGTGGGAGAATTGCTTGAACCCAGGATGCGGAGGTTGCAGTGAGCAGAGATCGTGCCACTGCACTCTAGGCTGGACAACATGAGCAAGACTTCATCTAAAAAAAAAAAAAGAATATTGGTATATTGATTAAAAAATTAGTCATGCTCTTTGGCAATACAGTGCTGTGGTGAGGAATGAAGTTTTGGGATCAGGTCTTTATTTCTTTATTCTCTAGCTTAGTGACATTCAGGAAGTTATTTTCCTCCATAAGCCTCAGCTTACTCATTTGTAAAATTGTAATATCATTGTATCTGCATTATAGGGTCATTTTGAATATTGAATGTGATAACAAATGGAAGACATTTAGCATAGGAGTTACTTGATATCTATGAGCTAATATTATTTATCTATAAACTTATTCAACTATTTACAAAATAAATTTTATTTATGTATTTTATATTTTTATTTTTTTGAGATGGAGCCTTGCTCTGTTGCCCAGGCTGTAGTGCAATAGCGTGATCTCAGCTCACTGCAACCTCCGCCTCCTGGGTTCAAGCAATTCTCCTGCCTCAGTCTCCCAAGTATCTGGGATTACAGGCGCCTGCCACCACACCTGGCTATTTTTTCTATTTTTAGTAGGGGTGGGGGGAGTTTCGCTGTGTTGGCCAGGCTCTCTGGAACTCCTGCCCTCAGGTGATCCCCCCACTTCAGTCTTCCAAAGTGCTGAGATTACAGGTGTAAGCCACTGAGCCCAGTCAGGAATTTTAAAAGGTCATAATAGATGTTATATTGAAATTTCTGATTGTATAGAAAAAAACTATCATCTAAAAGGAATAAATTCTTTAAGAATTCTAAGAAAAAGATATTTCAAAAATCAACATTTATTTTTTCCAGCGGTATATCCTGGTTTTATTTTCTTAATAAGAGAATTACACTTATATTATTATGTTGGTGCAAAAGTAATGGCAAAACTGCCATTACTGCCTGGTATTAATACTACCTTGTTTAACAAAGATGGAAGTTACTCGCTAATGATCTTTTATCAGGTAACTCTTCACACAGTAGCATTTAGTGTTTTGACCCTGGGAAATAGGTGAGCTTTTATTCTGTGAAGCCTCTGATCTTTCTCTTTTTCAGTATCTGCTCTTACGTTTTTCAAGGCTATTATCATCTTTAAAAAAAAATGGTGCATGCTAAGGAGCTAATAAAAAAAAAAAAAAAAGATGTTTATCTCTCCACACAAAAAAGAAGACAACTTGTTTCCCATTTGAATCCCAGTTCTGCCACCTATTAAGTATATGATCTTGGTCAAGTTATATAACCTGTTGGTTTCTGTGTTTTGTTTTTTTTTTTTTCCCCCTCATCTGTAAAATGAGGACAATAGGAGAGTTGCAGGGTGTTTAGAAAATTAAACTATTGTGTTAGAGGGAAGGTGAGAAAGCAACAGGAAGTGAAGAAAAGAAGGGAGGGAGGAACAAGTCAGAAAGGAAAAACGGATCAGCTGATGAAAACACAAAAGGAGGACGTGATAATATTGGGATTTCTGGCTTTCATAAGAAGCTACTAGTATAGAGGGCCTTCCTGCACACTCTAGTTATGTCTAAGAGGGGCTCTACCTTTATATTGCTATTTTTCCTTTTCCTCTGCTTAACAGTTAGCAAGGACAACTTTAACGATTTAAACAGTAATGGAAAACGGAGGAGAGTAAATGAAGAAAATGTCCATTATGCAATGAGGAGACTTTTTAAGGGGATGGTTTCAACTGGAATGGAGTGAATGATATTGTTGGAACAGTGGCCTTGGCAGGCAGAGAGTATACGGATCTACAGTGTAGAAATATCTCAAAATTATCTCGCCATGTGATACCGTTTATTCCCTTTTATTGCGTACATTTTTTAGTCTTATTTAAAAGTTAGAATATGTTTTAAAATAAACTTATGTAATAAAGAATATTTTCCTTTCTTTTTTCTATTTGAAATGTAATCTTGGTAATTAAAGAAATGACATTGGGGTACGCAGATTCTTCTGATAATTATCACTTAGGACGGATATAGGAATTGCCCATAACCCACACCTTTCAAAAGGGTGTTGAAGTAACAAGTGATCCCACAAGAAAGCTATGCCACCTTGGATGAGACACCCAAGAAGTTAGAAACAAAAGTCTCCCAATGGTGATAGGAAGCTGCATCATGGAACTAATTGGAAATCATGTTTGTGATACAGAATGGTGTTTATATTGTTTAAGATTTGTGAATATTTATTGTGTTTTCAAAGTATTTCTCAGTGAGCCTGGTGAAGGCACTAATCAATCAGAGCAGACATCTAAACCCTTAGAAAGTACACTCACCAATCAGGACACATGCTGGCCATAACAGAGTATGTAGGACAGATACTCAGCCTGCTTTTAGGAAGGAAACTTCAAAACTCACTCTATCTACTTCGTGATGCTGGGGGGGCCTTCTGAGGCCAATGACATTAAGGCAGTCCAGTGGATTTCCACCTGTACTGTATTTACCCTGTGATCCCACGGAAAACCAGGACTATTATATCTTTCAATATGACATATGCCATTAAGAATTTGATTAAAAATATTATTCTATTCTTCAGAAAAGAGCATACTGTATAACACTGCCTATAATATTAGGGAGCTCAAAGATGTTAGAGTCAGCTAGGCCTGGGTTTACAGCTCAATTTTGCTTCTTACTTGGCTTTGTAACCTTGAATAAGTCACTTAAGCTCTCTGAATTACTGTTTTCTCATCTGTAAAATAAAGATATTATTACATAATCTTTAGAGCTGTCGAAAGGATAACATGAGATTCTTTCTAACTTCCTTACCATATTCAAACTATTACAAATAAATAAGAAAAGTCTCTATATATTTTTTAAATCTTCATTTGTTTGTATTTGTCTAAAGAAAAATTTGTGATACTTTTCCTTAATATAATGTTCTTTACATGAAATTCATTTGGAATTTTGTTAATTTCTTTTTCTTTTATATCACTCAAATCACTAAGCAGAAAATAATAGAATTAGGCCAGGTGCGGTGGCTCACGCCTGTAATCCCAGCACTTTGGGAGGCCGAGGCGGGTGGATCACGAGGTCAGGAGATCTAGACCATCCTGGCTAACACAGTGAAACCCCGTCTCTATTAAAAATACAAAAAACTAGCCGGGCGCCTGTAGTCCCAGCTACTCGGGAGGCTGAGGCAGGAGGAACCCGGGAGGCGGAGCTTGCAGTGAGCCAAGATCGCGCCACTCACTCCAGCCTGGGTGACAGAGCGAGACTCCGTCTCAAAAAAAAAAAAAAAAAAAGAATTCTATTGCTGTTTTGACAAGGGTGGGAGAAAATGTGTGGATCATGTTTATTGCAGCTTTTGGTTGGCTAAAAGTGTGAAGAATAATTAGTTACTCAAGTTTTCATGTAACTCTTCATGAATACAGCTCTCATTTACCATTTCCTTTAGAATCTAAGAAATGTACCTGTCTAGCTGAATATTTGCTAAATGAATCAGCAGTTACTGAGATAGGATTACATGCCCACTCAATGTTGACCTTCAAAATAATGAACCAAATAGCTGAGGAAGTTTATCTATATACTTTAGGAGTATTTCTTGCAATTTTGGCATTTTCTGAAACAAACTTAACATTTTCAAAATTATTGTAATTAATGGCTATTAGCTTATACACAAGACAAATGTTTCATCTCTTCCTAGAATCTCACCTTGAATTTTGGTTGCCTGCTGGGTTACAACTGCCATCTATTCAAAGTCTACTTGACATGTTCTTTTGTTGCTGCAAAAAAGCCCACAGAGTCCTTGTTCGTAGACTTTATTTTCATATTTTTATGTAACATGCACAACAAAGTCAACACTGTAACTAAAATTATGTGTTCATTTTTCTTTGTTTGAAAATCTCTGTTGTCATCAGAAGTTTACTGTATAGCTTGTCTGTTATCCTTGTAATATGTAAATTCCTTTTTCATGTTATTCAGCACTGACAGAAGCAGGTTTCCTTCATTATAAAATTATGTTAACTTGTGACTCTTTTAATTTCTCATTCTTGATTCAAATATGTAAATAGCAATGATTCCAATTTCACATGCTTCAGTAGTTTCTTAGTAGCCATTAAAAGAAGCTGGTGGGTTCAGTAAGTCTATGTTGGTTATCATTATAGAAAATAAAAGTCTTTGTAACTCTAGTTAGTTGCAAAATAACTCCATTTTGGGGCTTGCATACCTAGAAACAATATTAGGGTACAGCTTAATATGAAAAGAAAGGTGTTTGACCTTCCTGGCACACAAAGTCCAAAGATTTCACTCTTGGCTTCCAAAGGATTCAATGTTATTCAATAGTTTCTCTTTGTTGAAAAGTAAAAGTCCATTCTTCCTAAAAGATCATACCAATTTCTTCATGAAATGGTACCAATACAACTTTGCCTCCTCTGATTCTGCATTCTAACTTTCAATCCTGTGGAAATACTTGGAAATATAGTATAGAAACATAACAAAAAATATCCATGCCCTCATGGAGCTTACATTATAGTGAGGGGAAGTGGATAAGGCACAAAGGACAAGTAAATATACAGAATAATCCCTGGCAATAAGTGCTGTGGCAAAGATTAATGCAGGAAGAAAAGGATGGAAAATTCCAGTGTGGGTCATAGGGTGTTATATGACATGGTCAGGGATGGCTTTTTTAGATTAGATGACAACTTAGCAGAGATATGGCAGAAGAGAACAAATGAAACAAGTGACTATCTGTAGAAAGAGTGTTCTCAGCATAGCCAGTGCAAATGCATAGGTCCTGAGGTAGAAGGCCATTTGGAGTGTTTGAGTACTAGCAAAGTAATCAGTATGTCTAGAGCAGAGCAGTCCAAAGCTATGTGGTCAGAATGTTAGTCAAGTAAGGGACTGGGGATTCTGTAAAGCCTGAGAGGACATTTTCAGGACTTTGATTTTTATCTGGGATATCATTATTTTTACATGTTTTTATTATGGAATATCTATTCTTTGATTTTATTATGGGAATCATTGGAAGAGTTTGAGTACTTAGTGAAATGATCTTATTTCGATTTTATAAATATCTATTCGTCATTAGCCGAGTGTGGTGGCGGGTGCCTGTAGTCCCAGCTACTTGAGAGGCTGAGTGGAGGTTTCAGTGAGCTGAGATCACACCATTGCACTCCAGCCTGGGCAACAGAGCAAGGCTCCGTCTCAAAAAAAAAAAAAAAAAAAATTCTATTTGTCAACTATGACTGGAATAAACTGTAGAAGATGAGGACAAAAGCTGGGAGAATAGTCTATTGCAAAGACCTGTCAGGGAGGTGTTGGTACACCAAAGAGCCAGGTCGGTAGAAAATTATGTGTGCTATTGAACTTTTTTGTGCATCTTTGACCTGAAACATTATTTTTAAACCACGAATTTCTCCAATTTCTCCTTCCCTTAAATCCTGACAAAGACACATTCATCCTTCAATGCTGGGATCTAATGCTGTCTCTCCTATGTGGTCCTTTCTGATATTCTAGATAGGTGATACAAGTTCTACTATGCTTGATTAGTACTTTATGTGGGTCTGTTGTACAGTTTTTACAACATTGGCTTGTACTTATTTGTTAATGTCTTCCTAATTAGATCATGAGTTCCACAAAAGTATTGGGTTGTTTTAAAAAATATGTATATCCCTTATACCTAGCACAAAATACAGGTATGCATTGAGGACCCCATGAGTAAATACCTCCAATTGTAAAACAGAAAACACTTGAAGTGACTTTCTTCCTTTCTTTCTTTTTTTGAGACAAGATTTCATCCTGTCACCCAGGCTGCAGTGCAGTGGTGAGATCATGGCTCACTGCAGCCTCAACCTGCTGGGCTCAAGTGATCCTCTTACCTCAGCCTCCCGAGGAGCTGGGATTACAGACACATGCCACCAAACTCAGCTAATTTTTGCATTTTTTGTAGAGATAAGGTATCACTATGTTGCCCAGGCTGGTGTCAAACTTCTGAAGTCAAATAATCCACCTGCCTTGTCCTCTCAAAGTGCTGCGATTACAGGCATGAACCACCACACCCATCCTGAAGTGACTTTCCATTCCACGAAAACAAAAATAAAAAAGCTAAATTGTCTCAGGGAAGGTATACCTAACTTCTTTTTCAAAAATTTAGAATACACCAAATGAGGGTAAGCTGTCTGTCACCTTATCAGAACATAGGATAGGTTCCAGTGTCCCTCCTTGTAGGTCACAATAAAAATGTGATTTTATAAGTAAGAGAATGTGTCATGTGAAAATTCACAGGGAGTCTCTCCTTGAGTTTGCCTACGTTCATACAGTGTAAAGGAGATACCTTTATTTTTCCTATACTGAGGCCAGACAAGTGAGATAAGTAGCATAAGGGGAGCACACTGAACCATGTCATAAGTCATTCTTTCAGATTTCTAAATGGAGACCTTATGGTACAGGTCTTGCCAGCATACTGTTATTTTTTGTTTTGTTTTGTTTTATGTTTGTTTTAATAGTAGAGTTATTACAAGTAAATTAGAGGAGAGCTATAGCCATAAGCATTCACTTGTCTTCCCGTAGCATCTTTGAGTAGAACTGAGCTGGGTGTTAAAATACTTAAGAAATTTGTAACTGGTGAATGAGAATATCAAAAAAAAATACTATATTAGGAAGAGAGGTTAACTACTGATGCTGTGACCTTCAACACTCTAGGGATTTCAAGGGCACCACTGATAGCAAACTTCTCAAAATATATGAATAGTAAAAGGCTGGGCGGTTTAACTAAGTTTTAAAAAACTAAGTTTTAAAAAATGTTAAGTCAGGATGGAATAATGGGCTAAATTTAACAGATTGAAAAGTATTAGGGATAAATGTACAGTCCTATTTTTAGTTTCTGAGACCTAGCTACAAAAAAGCAATATGGGAAAACATAAGAACAATTTGTAAGAAAGATATTTAGAAGCATCTTGACTATAAGCTTTTCAAGTAGTCAAGACTGTGATTCAGCTACCAAGAATACTAATTAGGCTACGTAATGGAAATATAACACCCAAGATGGAAAGTAATATTTCTCCTTTACCATGTACTGAAAAGGATGCATTATATCCCATTAGGTACTACATTTGAGGAGAAAAATAGTTGACGTAGAACACACTCAGAGAGGGCAGTTAGAATGAAGAAACTCTAAACACGGTTATCTGAGAAATAGCAAAAGAAACTAGAAATTTTAAGCCTGGAGGGAAAAGAAAAAGTTCAATGGGATATATGGGAGACCATAAGATATGATATAGAAGAATTAGGGGATTCTGAAAGAACCATTAGGATAGAAGTTTAAACAATTAGGTTGAAAAATGACCAGTAATTTAGGGTAAATAAAAGGAATAAATTATAAATATTTTAATATATCTATACTATACTGGGCTACTTTATGAGAGAGTTATTGTACCTTCAATGGAGATGTTCGAAGGTCATTTTAGGGTGTTTTTGTCTGTTTATTTTAGCTATGTAGCTGAGAATGATAAAGGGAGGCATTTCTTGGATTATAGTGGAGTTGAACGTCTCCAGGAGTCTTCTTACTCTGATGTTCTGTGATTTTGTTATGGTGTGGTCATTTTATTATAATGAAATTTATTTCTCATCAATAATTAGAAAGCAGTCTTAGTAATGCATAAAATGTTAACAACAATAGCATTAATGATAACAACTATTCGTCATTCGCAGGTCCCAGACACTGTACTTTTTTCATTAGCTAAATCTCGCAGCAGCCTTATGAAATAAGCCAGATGAAACATCCAGTTTTAGTGAGTTAAGTATCTGGGTAAATTTGTCCATGGCCAGGCATTACCTTTAGGCTATGTAGGTTTGTTTTTCCTCTTATGGGTCTGTGAGAATCAAACAAAACATGATTCTTAAGCAATAGTAGCTGACACTTACATGCTACTTACAGTAGTGCTAGGCACTATTCTAAGTGCTTTACTATTAGTGCCAAAAACAAATTCATTTTATAGATGAAGAAACTGAGGCACAGAAAGTAGCTTGATCATAATCGTAAAATTAGAAATCGGGAGAACTAAAATTCAACTCATGACAGTCTGGTTCTGACAGTTCACATCCTTAGCCCCTACTCGACAGAATCTCTCTAACCAAGAGAAGCTTTCTTACTTTTAATAAAAAGATATTATTACAGTGATATTATACAAAACAGCAATGATAGGTCAAAGTGTCTAGAGACTTTTACAGTGTGTTAGCAATTCAACTTGCCTCTTTTTCTAGCTATTGAGCATCAACAACAGCAGTCTAACCACTATTCTCTAGACTGTGTTGGACAGTAAACTCAGAAGATCGTACTATGATGGTGAATTGAATGTTTTACAATGGCTATCCTTGGTGACTCCAAATGTTTCCGCACTTGAGTTCATTTTACAACTTCTAAAGAAGTGTTAGGTTGGCACTCCAAGTAGGGTACCTGGATATTTATGCACTGATAAAGCACATGCATGTGATCAATTGTAAGCAAGCCAATAGATAACGTTATAGTCAGCAACTGGCCGAAGTTCAGACAACAGGAAAAGGCTGGGATTAACCATTTTCCAGCAGGAAAAGGCTGGGATTCACAATTTTAAAAATGTTGAGATTAATTTGAGCATGAGCATCATTTATGTAAGCTTCAGAGACAAACTACCTGGACTGGCTCCCAGCATCAGGCAAGCAGTTTCCAGGCAAGTCTGGCAGAGAATCACAATGTCAACCTCCAGTCCTTCTGCTGTCAGTGACCATGGTCTATTACCACCAGAGGCTGCCAAAGTAAGTGCACTGTGCCAAAATGTAAGAATTGCACAAATATCCAATGGGCTCCATATGGAACATTTTTTAGTTTAGTAATGGCAAGGGCCTTTGAAAACTGCTATTGGCAAACCAGCTCTCTCTCTTTCTTCCCCATAACTGTGACTGAGTGACACTCTTCAAAACTGCAAACCTAAGATATTTGAAAAAGTTCTTCAGTGTGCTCAGCGGTGCCTGCTTCCACCGACTGCTGAATTCAGCCATGTTTCAGAAGTACCCTGGAGATGTTTCTCCTGCCCATGCACATGATTTAGAAATGATTAACAGAGAGAGGCTGGAGACCACAGTGGCTCTAGTGGAGGTAAAATGTTCAGTTCTTAGAATAAAGATTTCATTAAGACCATAGAGTTTTGATATAGACCTGTCATTTTAAAATGTGCTTGCTTGACTGCGTCCACTCTGATGGGTCTTTGAAAGGCTTCCCTTCCAGGGCAGGAGAAGAGCAGAGATGCCACAACCGTACTTTAAAGTGACAGGTCTGAATATTTAGTGTGAATGGAATCACTGTATCCTAAACCCCAAAGTAAATGTGGGAGCACAGATGAGGTATTCTGTCAGTCTAGGCTTTCAAATAAAATTGTCACAGGGAATTGCCCAGAATAGCCCAACCTAATTGCAGAAAAGGACTATAGCAAGACTAGGGAGGTATGAAGTAAGCCGTTTATATTCCATGAACCACTGGTCAGTAGAGTCTATCTATGAAATACTGAAGGTATTGTCCGTGATTGATTTAGCATGGGAATTTTCTCCTGTTTCTTTTATTTGATTCCATATATATTAGGCTTGGTTGCTTTATTGAATTTTGTAAAAATTTGCATGTGGAAAAAAGTAAAAAAAATCTCTGTATAGGTTATACACAGGTTTTATGAAAGTGGTAACTTATTCCATATAACTGAAAGATTGAGACATAATTGGTGTTATTTCAGGTTTCCCACTAAATGTGTGTGTTTGGGTAGAGGCGGTATCATAAAGGTCTTTTGCATGAACTCATACTACAAGGTAGACCTTCTTAACATTCCTAAGCACGACTAGGTCTGCATTTGGTTGACACCTATGCAACTTTGCCACATCTATAATACAAGGGGAAGTGTGGAAAGGCAGGAGTTTAGAAACTGTTGCTGTATAATAAAAAATCATTTATTATGCACATAAAAAAACTATTTTTAGGGATAATGTGGAGGTAGTGGAGGGCAGGAGAATGGATGGAGAAATTGAAACAACTTTTGTTTTCATTTGTGAGGGGCTTGCTACTTCTTTAATGACTGAGAATAGAAACATTATTTGTTAAAAGCCTCTTTCATATTGATGCATTTTCAGGCTTCTGTCCTTTGTTCTCTTTTCACCTGATTTCCACATTGACAGCCCCATGAAAATTCAGTTTCAACTCCATCTATTTGAAAACACCACACATACATACACACACATACTCTATATATATGTATATATATATACACACACACACACATATATTAGTTGCTGTATATATACACATAAACACATTATATATAATATATATATATTAGTTGCTACATATATATGTGGAAATATATGTATTTGGGTCTACTACTTATCACACATGTATTGGGGTCTACTACTTATCACACATCTTGAATTACATGTCATCAAGACAACAGACAACTCTCAGTATGTTTAAAATTAAACTCATCTTTCCTTCTCCCAAAATATCTCCTCCCTTGTCGTATATATTATTTATACAAATAGAAACCTAGTTATTCCTCTGAACTCCTCTGTATTCCTTTCCTACCACTCCACATGATTTCTCGAGTGTATATATTCTAGCTTCTGAATATCTCCTGAATGTATACACTTCTCTCCAACTTGGTTTCAATTTCCTTAGTTCACATGCCCTTCATTTCATGCCTGAAATGCTGTAAAATTATCCAATTGTTCACACTAAAGCAAGCCTAATCTCTGATATCCCTGTGCCATTATATAGAGGGTGATACTATAAAATACATATCTATGATCACCATAACTTTAAGGATAAAGTTTTTTTTCAGTAAATGTAATCTCTGCCCACGTTACTATTCTCATTTTCATCATCTTCTCTCATATATGTGTTACATCAAACACATAGTTTGCTATTTCATGCCTCTGAACTTTCATACATGGTGTTGCTATCTCCTGAAATATCAGGTGCCCATTCAGCAACTAATAACTTTTTAAACAGTCCTAGTCAACTTCATCAAATATAGCTCACTAAAAACTTTCAGTCTGATTAAACTCTCTATACCTTGCATTTTTCAAAGTTCTTGTCTTTTCAAACCATACTATACTCCTATAATCGTTAGTTTGCTCGCCTATCCCCAATAAACTGACACTGCTTTTTATTTTAAAATACAGGCTTCCATTTGGTAGACCTATTTGAGTAATTAATCAACATAACCAAAGAGTAGTTCATTAATTATTTCTTAGATAACATAATTATGACCTATATTATCAGGAGCTGAAATGATCAAGTACTTCTAGTCCCTCTTTCTCCACTTACCTTCTTGAAACTGCAAAGAAGTAATCAAGGCTTAGACTCTGGACAACTTCTTCTTTTTTTTTAATTAATCACACAAACTCATTTGTTGATTTTATCAATTGATTTTATCAATACAGAACATCCCAGCCCCATGTATTGTACTGCCTAATTGACATCCCACTTAGATATGTTATACTCATTTTAAACTTAACGTATTTAAATTTATCAAATGATATATCGCCTAAACCAGTGTCTCGTACGAACTTTTCCATCTTAGTAAATAGTGGCACCATTATTTCTTTTTCCCAAGTCCAAATACTTGTTTGGACCCCCTTGAACTCTTCATCTCACAGGCAGCAACTGGACCATGAGGAAATCCTATTGATTCCGTCTTCAAAATGTGTTACAAATTCAACTACTTCACAACACTCCATTAGTACCATCTTGGTCCAAGTTTCTGCTGATTCTCACCTGAATTAGTTCAATTGTCTCTTACACCATTTTTCTTCCTCAACACTTGTACCCATATAGCCTGTTGTCCTCCTAGCAGTCCAAGCAATCCCTTAAATATGAAGTCAGGTCACCTTACTCCTCTGATAACATTCTTCAATAGCTGTTTGTCTCAAAGTGATTGCATAGACTTATAAGAGCCTATAAAGCACTGTGCAATCTGGTGCCCTTGACTTTGCCTCCTGCTATACTTTCTTATACTCACACACACTGGCCACAATGGTCTCTCTGCTCTTCCTTCAACAACACAGCCAGGTTTCTGGCACAGGGACTTTGTGCTTGCTATTCCCTCTGGTCAGGTGTCCTCCAGATATCCACATGGTTGGATCCCTACTTCCTTCAAATCTTTACTGAAAATTGACTTTCTTAGTGAAGTCAATCCCAGAGATCCAATTTAAAGTTTCAAACTCCTCACTCCCAACATTTCCTACTACATTTACCCACCAAAATAAAACGTCCAGGTAGGAATTTTAGTGTTTTGTTCACTGCCAGCTTCCAAGTGCCAAGAGAATACCTGACATTAGTAGGCTTTAAATGAAAATGTGTGAAATGAAAATGAGTTTAGAAGAAGGAAGTTTACTTACTAATCTACAAACTGAGAAACAAACAATCCCAAAACAACTGCTAATAGTTTACAGATTTCCTTGTACTTATTCTAAATAAATGGAACATTTTTTATTTAGTGTTGACAGAGCCTCCACGATAGAGCTATGAGTCCTTTGCTTCTCGAGTGAATTTTTATAAAAAGTAAGGAGAAATGGCCAACACCTCTTTGACTAAATTATAGAAATGTATTATAGTAAGGTTGTAATTCTTGACCAGAAACTTTTAACTTCTGTGTCCTAAGGCACCATCTTCTTGTTATTTTCAGGTATACTCAACAAATTTAATGCTTCTTAGAATTCCTTAGCTTAGAACACTGTATTTTTTTCCAAAAATTCTGGTTTTTTTCTTTTTAGTTTTGGACCATAAAAAATAATTTTTCTAGTTTTTTTTTTATTAAGCCTCTTAGACGGTATTGTTTATGTTTATTTCCAACTTGAAGTCAATATTCTCACTACTATATGTGAATGTTTCTTTCAATGTTGAGCAATTTTATGACACTAAGCAAAAAAATGATTCTGGATTAACATGTATAATTATATTTTCTTTATAACAGTATATTATTTATTTATTTATTTATTTATTTATTTATTTTTGAGATGGAGTTTCGCTCTGTCGCCCAGGCTGGAGTGCAGTGGCACAATCTCGGCTCACTGCAACCTCTGCCTCCCGGGTTCAAGCAATTCTCCTCCCTCAGCCTCCCAAGTGGCTGGGACTACAGGCACGTGCTGTCCCGCCCTGCTAATTTTTTGTATTTCAGTAGAGATGTGGTTTCACCTTGTTGCCCAGGCTGGTGGCAAACTCCTGAGCTCAGGCAATTTGCAGGTCTCGGCCTCCCAAAGTGCTGGGATCACAGGCGGGGGCCACTATTATTTTTTAAAATATCAGGCATCAAGGTGTTTCATGGTATTTGAAAAGCTGACCTCAGTAGATGAAAATGTATCTCTATTGTTATACATTTATGTGTATGCCTCATGTAATTGCAGTATTAAGGCATTAAAATCTTCTGCACAAATACGTTATTCCTTACTATTTTAGAATTTAGTTAGCCGGGAGCAATGGCTCATGCCTATAGGCATCAGCACTTTGGTAGGATGAGGCGGGGAGATCACAAGGTCAGGGAATCAAGACCATCCTGGCCAGCATGGTGAAACCGCTTATCTACTAAAAATACCAAAATTAGCTGGGCATGGTGGTGCATGCCTGTAATCCCAGCTACTCAGGAGGCTGAGGAGGAGAATCGGTTGAACCCAGGAGGCGTAGGTTGCAGTGAGCAGAGATCTTGCCACTGCACTCCAGCCTGGAGACAGAGAGACTCCACCGAAAAAAAAAAAAAAAAGAATTCAGTTATAAGTTATGATGACAGTGGCTTCCACTGCAGGAAAAAACAAAAAACATGCATAGACCACATGGTGTGGATAAACAGAGAAGAGAAACCTACTGTGCATTGTGAAATTGAGGGTAAAGCTTCCCACGGTTTCAGCAATAATGAGCATTGATGGATACTATTTAGTAAAACAGCTTTTCTTTTCGTGAAAAGGAGGGTAGGGAAAATGTGACATTTGAATAAAGTTTTACATTTTGAACAAGTAATAAAATTAAAATTAAAGGTTACATTTCTAGAGTCATGATTGATAGCAATTACTTGGTTTAACTGCATTTTATAGGTTAGGTAAGCAGTTTAAATTAAAAAGTGACCTATACAAATATGCAGTCTTGAAAAGAAATGAAAGTTGATAGCTTTTCTTTGCAACTCTGAGAAACCTGATGGGATTTGGAATTTCTAGAGATTTGAGAAATTAGAAGGATATATTTTGTAGTGCCTTCATATGAGACGTGTTTGAAGATTCGTTTTTCTTGGAATAATGTTTCTGTTATGACTACTAAAGCATTCCCTTGGATTTTGCAACATGTTTGAAATATAGTTTATTACAATCAATTATATTGTGAGACACCGTAGATTGTCTCTAAGGATGTGTTTGTAAAATACACCCTCCTGTCTATTGATCCTCCACAATTAAAAATCCCTCCAGGGAATCACCTGGTTACCTCAATTAGAAGAGCTTGTGATGGTTCTGTAACTCTGAGACAACTTAATATGGTGTTAATATTCTGTGGCATAGTTTCAATTCTGTGCTTTTAAGTTGTAGATATTCCAGAATCTAAGGTATTATTTCCATGATGGTTTGCTTAGACTAGTACTAAATTGAACTTACATTACTAACCAATTATCCTACAGTTTTGAAGGAGGTAACCAGAAGTGAACAAAATAATAGTGCATCTCTCTACATAAATTATATATTTAAAATCTGTGGTGGAAGTATTTCTTAGGTTTTCAAAGGGTCTCTCAACATGCCATGTGGTCTCCAACCATTTTACTTGTTCCTCAATAGCTATGCAGATTTCAATCCTCAATTACCAGCCCACTTTTTGAAGAGCTTTAAAATTTTTTTGAAGTTTTATTTGTAAGCTCAATTAACACATTTAGACATTCTGGTATAACTGGATTTCATTAAGGGTGCACATCTTTCTACAAAGTTTATTCACCACCAAACAAAACAATTGAGAATGCTGCTGAGATATTAAAATAAAACTGTGGTTTGTTTGTAAAAGTTAGACATTTTCCAGATGAATTACCTAAAACATTTCTGTTTTAAATTGTCTATATTTAAGGTGTACAACATAATGTTTTTATATACACAGTGAAACAGTTACTATAGTCAAGCAAACTAACATATTTGTCAAAGTTACCCGTTTATTTTTGATAAGAGCACCTAAAATATACTTTCTCAGTAAAATTTCAACATACAATACAACATTAGAGTTACATAATAATAATTATTATAATAATTATCGTTCTTATACGTTAAATCTACAGACTTATGCATTCTGTACATCTGCCTGCAACTTTTATACCCTTTCCCATTTCAATCTGTGTATGAAAATGGAGTCTGCTTAGACTTTCTCCTTTGTTCATACATTTCAGGAAATACACACATGTCTCAGATGAAACAAAAAGAAAAAGTGAATTGTATTAATTGGCTCATTAGGCCATTACTTGATTTGATATTTCTGAATTTTTTCCTTTGGGCATAATATTCAGTACTCACTTTTATAACTAATTATTGCACACTATACCTCAAGTTTTCCTGTATATTTACAAATGTGTGCATATATATAATATTAATATAGATAGTTCATTAATTTTCGGGTCACACATTTTTCTTCTTAAACTAAATAGCATGTTTACTGATTTATGTATTTAATAAAGTCAAGTATGTAAAGCAAAATTTTCACAGTACGTTTATTTTAAATGTACTGCAGCATTCAGTTTTTAAAGTCATCTTATGGTGCACATACTTGTATGACACTAAGCCCTATTGTGTCTTAAATAAGTTATATTGTGAATTATGTCTTTTGTATCTTTGACATTTCATGTCTAGTACGTTCTTATTCTTAAAGTGAAGCATTTCTATCTGAAAACAATGGTAGAAATAATTTCACTTAGTAAAAATGCTTCTTGATCTTGAAAATATTTAGAATATTTCTAAAAAATTTTCCAAAAGAAGTTTAATACACTGAGCTTTCTGAAAAGCCTATATATGGGAAAAAGGGGGAAAAAAACCACTTAGGAAAAACAATTTCCTTTTGTATTTAATATGGCACAGGAGTTGAAAATTTTAGTTTTATTTAAAATATGATTATTTAAATTTTTAAAGAAAGAGGAAGTAAATATATGCCTGAAATTTGGCAAGTTTTGGTTAATAATTTAATGTAAAACATTATGCTACTTTTGATAAACACCCTTCGTATACCTCCCTACCCCCAAATTAGGAGCAATTCCTAACGTCTCTAGTCTGTCTTTCCCTGTTCACACTCTTTTCTTGTCATGAAATGATCCCCTAAAATTGAATCCATATCTAGCCTAGGTTTGTATCTGGAAAATCAGAGATGTATCTAGGTTGTCCTAATTAACTAATTAATTTAAATAGTTTGAGGATATGTCCTTACCTAGTGTGCACAATTGATCTGCATAAATAATTCCCACTAGTACCTCAGAAATAGCCATGCTTCGTAACACATGCTTTCAATGAAAGTCTGCATTTACATAACAGGTAAGAATGGCTTCACTATGTCAAGTAAACAATTTGATTTGTAGAAGTCTTTGAATAAGCACTTATGTGGAATTATATTTTACACATTCCCAAATTTGCAATTATATAGTAATGCTAATTTTGATAAGTCCCTAGATATACATTTGCAGAACAATATACGGATATTAAACTGCAATGATTTTGAAAAAGCATAAGCAGTATTTATGGTAAATAAATATTATAATGCCACATAGACTTGTGATAATCATTTCCAAATTTTAAAATCTATTAAGAAGGCCTTAGAAAAATGAGTAACTTTTAATGTAATACAAGTTTTAGGTACCAAATATAGACTAAGGGTAAAACTCTTGCATAAATGATCCCTTTTAGCATACTGTACACACTCTTCTAACAGATAATTTTCATATAATATTCTATATTGAAGATTTTATGTCAATGTACAAATAATGTATTCTTTCCTTTTTATGGATGCATAATATTTATTGTATTTATTTTACTAATTTCCTACAGATTGACTTGTAGGTTGTATATAATCTCTGCTAATTCAAAAAAAGATACACTAAAAATTCTTGTGCATATGCATTTTGCATGTGTTCTTTATCTAATTTCACATTTCACCCTCTCAAACTCAGTAAAAAGGTACACATTATTATCTTCCTTTGTAGATCAAGAAATTGAGACTCAGTTAAGTTAAGAATTTGTCCATATACACATACTTCATAAAAGATAATGTTGTAGATGGGCCCAAGCCTATTTTATTCAAGGAGGGAAAGCTCTCTTTTTACTAGAAAAAAAAAAGGCAAAACAAAAGCAGACGGGGGGAATAAAGGTGACATGGTTACTTAAAAGCTGTACAATATTACCACTTTGTATTTATATGATGTGTAGGTTATTTTTACTAACTCTCAGGTATTCCAGTATGGTTATATTATATGTATAATTGATAGAGGGCTAACTTAGTGTACATACTTAATAAATATTAAATAATGAAGGATGATACTCATGCATATATCAGATCAGAAACTTCTAAAAGTCTCTCAATTTCAGGGTATTGCTATTCATTTTAAAAATATTCAAGTTGGAGAAATAATTTTCAGAAACTCCATTGTTTAGAAATACTGTAATCTCATTTAGCGTTCATGTGTTTTCTCCTGGGAAGATGCTTCTCAATTATATTGCTAGGATTTAAGATTTTCAAATAGTTTTCTTAATATATTTCTGAATATGATAGCTGTTGCTGTTTAAGTTTAATCTATATGAACAATTTAATTGTAGTAATTTACTCCTCTGGAATACAGAAAAATAATTTGATTAATTTACTCTTCATTAAGTAGAAGCTTTCACGACCCTGGAAGAACATCAGTTATATTTGGAAACATATATGGCTTTTTGCTTTGACAACTGCCAGAGTTACCATACTCAAAGGCTTGATGATCTACTACTGAATTTGAAAGGGAAAACCACAAAAAATTTACAAGCACACTACAGAAAGATGTCAAAATTTCCCAGAAGAGGTAGATGTGACTGAATAGTTTAAATGCACTGTCATGAAATTCTAGACACATCCAACTTAATGCAAACGAGTAAACTCATGAATTGGAATGAAGTAACACTTCTTTAAGAATGCAAATTAAAAAGGAAACATCAAAATAATGAAATCTGCCATTTTTTTCTCCACTGAGAAAATTCTTTACCAGATCTCAAAAACAGTCCAGGCTCTTTGGAAAACAATGATAGAAAAAAGGTATTTGATGTAGAAGTGGGTATTAGGAACTCTCCCAAGACACTCTGGTTAGTATTTTAATAACCTTATAGGAAAACTACTGTAATTAATTGTATTCATTATACATACTTAAATATTCATTAAATCAGAGCATACTGTGGAAGAAAAATAAATTTATTTTCAGAAACATGTACAATTCAATGTCACTGTTTTATTATCTCCATAGATTGGAATAATTCTTTTGTCTGAATATATGTGTGACAGTTAAACTTTCAATCAGGTATAATAGATGTTTTAACATTGTGCATTTCAAATACTTAGAGAAATTGTCAAATTTAAGTTTAGAAATGTCTTAAATAGCTTTTTTAAAAAATACAAAGGTAACATGTGTACATTATTGGCAATTTGGAAATCATAGGAATTGCAAATAAGAAAATAAAAGTCCCATATTACCACCACTCATGAGTATCCATCCTTAATAAATTAAATTTTCTTCCTTCCAGTATGTCTTCTAGATATGAAATAGCATGTTAAATTGAATTACCATACTATCTAGCATTGTGACGAGATAAAAATGAGTTCAATCCATTATATCACAATTACAATAAAAAATGTCTATGTACATTTTTTAGCATAAATCAGTTTCTATTTCCCTAGGATAGATATCTAGAAGCAATTTGGGGGGGTGGGGGCGGTTGGAAACGCATACATGTAGAGAGGGGTAAAGTAGGTAGTGCAGCCTTGCAGTGTCTTCCTACTCTTCATCAGTTGTGTTCTTGGCCAGCCTGAAGCACTGACTTTCTTCTGTTTTTTCTTTACTTAGCAACAATGCATTCTGTGCCAGTATTTTCTAAGGTATCATCCATCCAACCACCTATATCAGCATCACCTTCGGTACTTCTTCAAACACAGATTTGAAGGTCCAGTCAACGAATGTGAGAGTGCCATAGTTTCATTAATATATATTTTTTCACAAGCACCTTGGATGTTCTTACGTGGTGTAGAATTTGAGAACTGCTTCTTGATTACTGGTTGAAATCTGGAGCTTGATTCTTCTTATTATTACTTTGGTCTCTTTTTAGCTCAGAAAACATGAGAACTCATTCAGATTTGCTTTGAATAACAGATCCACCACTAACTACATGGCCTTAAGCAAGCTTGTTTGAATTCCTGTGTGTCCAGATGAAGATGACAACACTATCAACATTCACTAGAGTGAGTTTTGTAAGAATTAAATGGAATAATGCATGTGAAACTTCATGGCACAAAGCCTGATAAATAGTAGGCACTTAGGGAATGTTAGTCTCCTTACTTCATTAAAAGTGAGAGAGAATTTTCAAAATCAGCCAGACTTATCCTTAACTTTGCACATGGAGAAACTAAGACTCAGAGGAAAGTTAGTTGCTAAAAGTATCAACAGACTAGTCTGGCACTCATAAATTATGGTTGGGGTTAGTTGTATTAAATCAAAAGTAAAATTAAAAAGCATGTTTGGAAAGAGGGTACAAAAACAACAACAAAAATCTATTATATGCATAAGGTGAGTTATGTTGAGTCAAATGAAAATGTATGTTTGGAAAGAGGGTTACACACACAAACAAAAAAAATTATTATTTCCATTCTATACACAGTGGCAGGTATAAAACATGTTTGTAAACCACCTGATGGTACATGAATTATATTTATTTTATTGAGTGTGTGTTATTCTGTGAAACAGGTGTGATATACATGAGACTACACATTGCAGGTGGGACCCAGAGGCTGCATTCAGAAATCTACTGTGCCATTTTCTCTGAGATCATGCTTCCTTCAGGCTACCAACAGCCAGTGGCTGCATGTGGCGGGGACAGGAGACCAGGGACTCCATTTTCCTCTGACTGGCTTAGGGAGCACCTGATGGCCTTGTTGAACCTTCCTTATACATCTGGCAAGATGCTTCCACCCAACATTATTTTTCTTTTTACTTCATTAAGGTTAAAACTACATTCCAGTCTGATGGTTCTCCCAGCCTTTTGAGGCTCCTTTCCCAGTTTGCCTCATAGACATTTCCCCTAATAAAATCCTTACACAATTAATCCCATCTTGGTATTTGCTTTTTGAAGGATATGAATGAGCATATCTCACCAAGCTCCTGACTCATCTCATCTAAACTAGAACACAACCTTCTTGACATCAGTAAGAATCTCTAATAAAATTGTGTATTTTCTGTATTTAGGAAAATGCATATTAGAGATTCATTCATTCATTAAATATTTATTGAGCAGCACTACAGCATGTAGTTGATAGTGAATAGATGAAGACATAAATGATATAAATTCACTACCACCATAAAATTTATATCATATGTTCTTTAAATATTGTTAGAACAAATGGAACATATGTGTAGATACAGTGTGTATGTATAAACTGGTGGAAATATAGTCCAGTTACTAGCAAACTCTGGGCCCAATATTAGCATGAATGAGTTTGGGTGGGCAGAAGAGTGAGGAGTGGTAGGAAGACAGAAGTGGGGGAGATGCAACTGGGTGATGACTGCTCAGTTTTTCACAGAGTCGATACATCCTCATTGCTCTAGGCATGCCTATAGACCGAATACAGAATTGGATACATATACAAAGAGCTTTGTCCTTTATGTACAATGAGGTTTTAACTAATGATATGAACCAACAATGGTAGGACTCTTTTGCCCGTAAGCATAACCTCAATTAATGGATTCTTAGAACAACTATCATGTGGGAAAAAAAAAAAATAGCCCTTTGATATTAAAAAGAGATTTTCTTCAAAAAGTTAAAATACATTAGGAAACACTACAGGCAAATTAGAAAGGAGAAATCATGAGTGCATATGAGAATGATTTTCAGCAGAAAATGGGATTTGATCTGGGCCCTTCGAAATAATTAGCACTTGTCTGGGAACAGAAAAGATAAAGAGGCATCACATATGGAAGTAACATTGATAAATTTTGAGCCCCTAAATACTTTGTGAAGTTCTAGGTATTTCAAATGATAATTTATGTACCCATTATAACATCAGTATGAGAATGGTAATAATATCTCTATTTTAAAGCAAAAATAAAATAAAATAGAAAGCTAATTTAACATGTTCAAGGTAATACACCTACTAAACAATGAAATGAAATATAACTGAGGCCAGTAATAGCATACGTCTCTCACCTATCCCAGGCTCCCCAGGTATTGGGGGCTACATAATTTATTATCAGTTAGGTCTGCTGGAGGACTTTTGTTTTCCTAGGATCCAGTTTACTTTGTTATCCTCATTCTTATTATTAAGTCAGAAAAAGAAAAAGAGAGTGAAAAAGAAAAGAGAAGGAAGAAAAGCTCATCAGCAGTGCACTTAGTGCAAGGCATGACTTTATACACGGTGATAAAGTATATATAACCTGTGATTATGGGTGCTTTATTATATCCCTTTATTCAAGAAGCAGGAACCCAGCCATGGTGGCCCTGTTCACCATGTAGAAAAAATATATTCATGTATCTCTTATGCAGAATAGAGAGCAATAAAAAACCCATGCACATATGTAATGTTCTATGAGAAAGATGAAATGACTTCTGTTGGGGAAGAAGGAGGAAAGACGTTACAAAGAAATGGCAGTGATTTTAAAATCCAGTAATAAACCAGAAGCTAGATTCAGTCCTACCTTAGGCAGAGTATATAGGGCAGAGTTTTCTTCTCCCCAAGTTTTCAGAAACTTTGGAGTGCAGGGATGGGGCAACTTTTAAGGTACATAATATGATAATAAGGATAAATAAAAATAAACAGACAAAACCCAGTTTGGATATAAAGGATTTATCACATGGAAATGGTAGACTTTTCCAGTGTAACAACTCCTGAAATACCTGTTAGTTAAATGGTCTACCTTTTATTAAAAGATTTACCTTTTACAACATTATTTCGGCTCTTTATAAGCAAGAGTTTTTCAGATTGCTCAGGCTGGACCCGCAGTTCCTCAAAACAGGACAGTCCTTTAATCTGTCCCCATCTCATCAACAGCATTTACTAAATGACCCACATATGAAGAGCAAGAAGCCAGTGCTGCTCTTGAGAAGCTTACGGCCCCATGAAGGAGACAAGGTAGACCAATAAAATCAGAAACCCGAGTGACAGAAACATCTGCCAGATGGAAGCCGTAAAGAGACGTTTACGTAAGTGTTCAGTATTCAGGGAAGTGGACAGGAAGAAGTTTAAATGACTGAAACTAAAAGAAGCCAAGTGGGGTTAGTTTGGAGATAGCTTCCAGAAGGAATGCACTTTTTTGGCTTGGTTATGGGAAACATTATCTGGTTGCATAAACTTTTATTTCTTTGTAGCATTCCCCAGATGAATACTCTATTAAGCTGATGTGATTATAGTTGTCTTTATTTCCCTTCTTCCCCCATTTCCTGTAGAGGACAACCTGGTCACAACTATATTGGCTGAATACCCTATCCCAATAAGAGACCTGGATCACAGGGCTATCCATTCCAGTCTATTCCTTACGCTGTAATATTTTCACTCTGGCTTTATACCTGAGCCTGCTCTCATTACAACACCAGGGCATGTGGCCAAGTCTCATCTTCTTACCATCACTTTCTAACACTAAAAGCCATTCAGTTTTCTCTTCTACCCTTAAACACCTAAGAAATGATTTCTTTAAAAAAAAAATTAAGAATCAGTACTGTGATGGAATTGCATTGTGTCAACTTAAACTAAGCTGGAACTATATTTTTCAGAATTACTTTCCCTGTGTATCTGTGGGTATGTGTGGGATTTGGAAAAGGAATGTGAAGCAGCAGCCATATTCATTGTACATTTCGAAGATTGGACAGGACATGAAACTGTGTTGCAACTCAAAGCACGTTCTTCCAAGCCTCCTGGCTTACTTACCCTGTTGATGTAGGACAACAGCCATGCCTGCAGATTCTCCAGCTCTCACCTGACCATCCATTAGTTTCTCTAATCCTAGGCCATGTGTGTGTTTATCTCTGTGAGGAAGTGGGCCAACTCTTTCGGTGGTCACTGATATCATGTAAGGTGGAGGCTTAGAGAAACTTAGAGGAACAAGGTTTATGTTCTAAAATCATGGGGTGTATCTCACTTTTGTGGGTTGCAGTTTGTCTTTGCTGTTACTTATTTCACATCAATCTTCTCTTCCAAACGAACTGTTTTACACAGATAGAAGGCAACAGCTTCTCACAGACTATTAAACCAACTACCACAATTGTGTAAGTCAAAATCTCCTTAATAAATTCATGTCTATATGTGTATATGAGGATATATGTGCACACACACATTTGTATGCATGTATGCATACATATGTGTGTGTGTGCATGAGTGTGTATATTATATATGTGTGTGTTTGTATATGTATGTGTATATATGCAAACATATACACATATGTATATATAGTTTGGCTGATACAAGTTCCTCAGATTGTGTTCTAATTGCCAACACATTATCTTTGTGATCTTGGTCCAGATAATTAAAAGATTACAACTGAGCTCTCTGTGCCTGGTTAATTCCCTTCCCTTCGTTCAACCTGAGCTCATTGGTCCCTTTCCTTGACAAGACATCACCTCCTTAAAATTCTTTCAAATGAAATTTGTTCCTTTACTTTACAGAAGTTTTCACAATTTATATTGTTTATCAACATAAATCAAATTTATTTGTTTAATATCAATTGTCCTCAATAGATGGTAAGTCACAAAAAGACAGGAAAAACACTTGTTTGGCTTGTCGCCATCACCCAGAGACTAACTCGATGCCTAGAGTGTATTAGGCGTCCAATGTAAGTTTTGAATGAAAGTTTATTGAAAGTCTAAATCATATTTTTTCCTTTCATCATTATCCTCTCTCTACTCTTTACTGTTGGTCTAGTAGATGCATCCATTGATATCCCTCAAGGAATTTGTTACGTATATGCATTCTGTGCCAATAACTGTTCCACTAAGCATCACACCTGGAACCTAGTGATTTTTAGAGCAGCTTCTCCTGCACCTTATGTAAAAACCTTCCTCCTTCAACATCATGCTCTCCAGCTATAGCCCTCTACCTCTCCTCATCCCATTTATTTCCTGGTCATCTGTCTGCTCCCTGATATCACTTTCTGGAATTAGACCTTCATCATGCTTTCCTGTGTTCATTTACACATGCATTTATTCAACAGATATTTCTTCAGTGCTTATGATGTGCCAGGCCTTGTGATAGAGTAATGAGGGCCTAGATTTTCCTATTTTCCTGAATCCCGGAGAAAATCTGGAGCTGTTCCCTTTTAATCCAAACAAAGAAAAGTACTGAGGACATTTCCTTCTAAACCAGTACTGTCTTCTCTGGTCATGTAAAATTCCTCTGACTGATTCTTGATGCTTAAGGCATTAGGAGTGTTGGAAGTTGCTGGGGTTTGAGTAGAGGGTCAATTTATATGGTATTTAGATGAGCTGAGAAAGCCTTGAACACTCTTACCTGTGAGACACTACAGAGATGAGATGCATCTGGCAGCTCATATGGTGCCTTTGCCAGAGAGCCACAGGCTCCTGCCACAGGCCCTCAGCAAGGCACAGCAATCCTCATACTGTGCTTGCTTGTATTTGCATAACCCAATTCTTTATAGGTTTTCTTCTTATTCTGCTAATAAATTTTGGTAACATGACAGGCTCTTACTGAATTACGGTTTTCCATTTGCAAAATGGCTTTGGTGGTTGTCCTCTTATTTGAAAGCCCTGCTTTTATTATGCAAAACTTGTCTTCATTTTCAGAACTATCTATTTATTTCTGAAATGAGCTTCAAGAGCCTAATTTTAGGTTAAAAGGTTAAATATTGATTTTTTTTTTCTCTTTACAACCTACTTATCACCATTTGTAGGTGTCTGCTCATTAGGAAGACTGTCATCACAAAGAAATTTTGAAATACAGTATCACTACACTATATTTGATGCATTGTACCGTAACTCCAGCTAAGGTTGAAGGACATGAATTTGATCTAACAAAAATCTTTAGAGTTTTGAGAACTCTTCTTGCAGCACTCAAGATCCTGCATAGAGACGGCATAGTTTTGGATGAGTTAGGAATCAGGTCTTTTCTAGATAATTAGGCGAAAGGATGAACACGCATGGTTATTGAGTGACTGCAATGATTAACCATGCAGTCTCAGATGGATAGAGAAGTAGGAGAGTCCAAGACCAAGCACAACTGGGAGGGAATAAGGCAATCTATAGGCTGAACGTCTCCACAGATTTAAGAGAATACGAGAGAGCATGATGGAATAAGAAAAATAAATGAACGTCAATGAACTGGAGAATGACATTTAAAATTTCTGACACAGAACAACTTGGGAACCTAAGGGTATGGCCAGGAGTTTGAGTGGCAAAAGTGGAGTAAAAAACATGGTCACTGCAGTTCAGAAAATAAACTATGCAGTTAAGATGCATGATTATTATTGTTTATTTACATTTCTCTTAAATTCTGTGAAGAGAAATACCATGCCTGTCTTACTCACCATAATATCCCTAATTCCAACACAGTGCCTAGTAGAGAGTTGACACTCAATAAAAATTCATTGGATCAGTATCCAAGTCTGGCCATGCTGAAACATACTTTCTCTTACCAATAGGATTTTGCAGGATCTTTGTCCTCTGGCTGGAAAAGAAAAAAAAAAAAAAAAGGTGTCCAAATTTTATCTTGTTAAATCATATAATCATTTGGGTCTCAGCTTAGTCATCAGTTCTTACAGTAAGTCTTTCTTGTATCATTATGCTTTAGTTATATATCTTATCTTTGAATTTCATAGAGAATAGAACTACTTCTATTCTCAGACTTATTCCACTTGCTTCAGTGTAACTTCTTTTTTAATTTTCTGCCTCTTTCAATTCATCATAATTTTTCCTACTCATTATAAAAGAAATAAAAAAGTTACTATTTTCTTCTCTCCTGCTAGGGAAACAATTTAACCTTATATATTGCCCAGTCTTTATGAGGAAACTCAGTAACAAATTCACAAACATTGTAGATGTGAATGTAGATTAGTGCATATTTGTAGAGGATAAGTTAGTACCAATCAAAATTTTACATATAAATATTGCTTGATGCTAAATTTCAGTTGGAAAATTTATCCTTCAAATGTATATACATAATTAAAACAAGAGTGAGAGACTTTGTCAGTTTGTTTGACTGTAAAGAACAATGAAAACAACTTAAATGGCCATCAATAAATAATTGGGTATATGATCACTATGATGTATCCATATAATGATATTCCATGTCAACATTAAATAGAATGTAATGGATATCAATTTTTTTTCTATGTAAAGTTCTGGAGATATTGGAGTATGTATATTGTGATGCTATTTGTGTCATTTTTAATAGTACAGTTTACCTTTGAAAAATAAAGGTTTGAACTGTGTGGGTCTACTTATGTGCAGACTTTTTTCACTAGATATATTGGAAAAATTTTTGGAGATTTGTAACAATTTAAAAAAACTTGCAGAAGAACTACATAGCCTAGAAATATCAAAAAATTAAGAAAAAGTTAAGTATGCCATTGATTAATAAAACGTATGTAGAAACTAGCCTGTTTTATCATTTACCATAAAATATACAAAAATCTATTATTAATAGTTAAAATGTATCAAAACTTAAGGACATAAACACAGACTATACATGCTACTAAACACAGGCAGGAGAAATATAAGCAAATGTAAAAATGCAGTATTAAATCATAGTCACATAAAATTAACTTCAGTACATACTGTACTACTATAATAATTTCATAGCCTCCTCTAGCTGCTATTGCAGTGAGCTCAAGTGTTGCGAGTATTTGCCCAAAACACCATGTGACACTAAATCATCTCTGCTTGAGCAGTTCACTCTCCAAATAATTATCACAGTAAAAAATGATCTCTAGCAGTTCTCACATATTTTACACTGAGTTTAGTGCAATACCATAAACTTTGAATAAAACCATGGAGAAAAGTCATGACATTACAAGAAAAAGTTGAATTGCTTGATATGTACCAAAGATTGAAGTCTATAGCTGCTGTTGCTCATCATTTGAAGATAAATGAATCCTGCCTAAGGACAATCATAAAAGAATGTTGCTGCAGCTATGCCAGCAGGTGGGAAAACCTTGCACGTTTTATAAAATATTTTTTTTATCTAGTATTGCAAATGAAGCTTTTATGTGGGTGCTGGGT
Organism: Theropithecus gelada; assembly: GCF_003255815.1. Taxonomy (NCBI): domain Eukaryota; kingdom Metazoa; phylum Chordata; class Mammalia; order Primates; family Cercopithecidae; genus Theropithecus; species Theropithecus gelada. The sequence goes on from NC_037668.1 coordinate 110,637,740, forward strand.
TGCTATAAGAAAGGCATATCTATAGACTGTAATATGATTTGAGAAAAAGTGAAGTCATAATATGACAACTTAAAGCAAAAAGAAGGTAAAGGATCTAAAGCTGAAGAATGTAATGCCAGCAAAGGATGGTTTGATAATTGCAGAAAGAGGTTTGATTAAGCAAAAGTCAAGAAGCAGGTTCTGCCAACCAAAGGGCAGTAGATGAGTTCCCAAATGCCATTAAGAAAGTCAATGAGGAGAAAGGCTGTCTTCCTCAGCTGGTTTTTAATGTAGACAAAAGTACCCTGTTCTGTGGGGGGAAAAAAAAAGTAACAAAGGACATTTTTTAGAAAAGACAAGAAGCGGCTGGGTGTAGTGACTCACGCCCATAATCCCAGCACTTTGAGAGGCCAATGCGGGTGGATCACGAGGTCAGGAGATCAAGACCATTCTGGCCAACACAGTGAAACCCATCTCTACTAAAAATAGAAAAAAAAAAAAATTAGACGAGCGAGGTGGCAGGCGCCTGTAGTCTCAGCTACTCAGGAGGCTGAGGCAGGAGAATGGTGTGAACCCAGGAGACAGAGCTTGCAGTAAGCTGAGATTGTGCCACTGCACTCCAGCCTGGGCGACAGCACAAGACTCCATCTTAAAAAGACAAGAAAAGACAAGACAAGACAAGACAAGACAAGACAAGACGAGAAGTAAGAGCCAGGATTTAAGTCAGTAGGGACAGGCTGACTCTGCTGTTTTGTCAAATACAGTTGGATTTGCCCTTATCTAAACAGCTTCCAACTCATGAACTTAAAAGGAAAAAGATAAACACCAACTGCCACCTTTTGTTTGTACAACAAGGTCTGGACAACAAGAACCCTTTACCTGGATTGGTTCCACTGATGCTTTGTTCCTGAAGTCAGAAAGCACCTTGCCAATAAGGGACTCCCTTTTAAAGTTTTTTCGATATTGGACAATGCCCACTGGGTACCCAGAACTCCATGAGTTAACACTGAAGGTGTCAAAGTGGTCTACTTGCCCCAAAACACAAGGTCTCTAATTCAGCCTCTAGGTCAGGGAGTCATAAGGACATTTAAGGTTCATTACACATTGTACTCTATGGAAAATATTGTCAATGCTTTGGTAGACAACCTGACAGAAAAAACGTCATGAAACTCTGGAAGAGTTACACTTTTGAAGATGCCATCATTGTTATAGAAAAAGTGTGAAAACCATCAAGCCTGAAACAATAAGCTCATGCTGGAGAAAACTGTCCAGATGTTATGCATGTCTTCAGAGGATTTATGAAAGAGCTGATCAAGGAAATAATGAAAGATTTGGTGGATATGGCAAAAAAAAAAAAAAAAAAAGGTGGAGTGGGGAAGGATGAAGGGTTTTAAGAGTTGGATCCTGGAGAAATTAAAAAGCTATTAGACACCACAGCAGAGAAATTAACAGAAGATGACTTGATGTAGATGAGTGCTTCTAATCAGTGCCAGACAATGAGAAAGAAAACATAGAAGAAGCAGTGCCAGAAAGCAAATTGACATTAGACAATCTGCAGAGGAGTTCTGATTATTCAGGACTGCTTTTGACTTCTTTTAGGGCATAGGCCCCTTTTTGAAACTAAAGCAAAGGATGGAAGAAACATTTGCATCAATGTAGAAACATTTTCAGAGATATTAAAAAAATTAAAAAGTCAGACAGAAATTACCATGTATTTCTTTTTTTTTTTTTTTTTTTTTTTTTTTTTTTGAGACGGAGTCTCGCTCTGTCACCCAGACTGGAGTGCAGTGGCCAGATCTCAGCTCACTGCAAGCTCCGCCTCCCAGATTTACGCCATTCTCCTGCTTCAGCCTCCCAAGTAGCTGGGACTACAGGCGCCCACCACCTCGCCCGGTTAGTTTTTTGTATTTTTTAGTAGAGACGTAGTTTCACCGTGCTAGCCAGGATGGTCTCAATCTCTTGACCTCGTGATCCGCCCATCTCGGCCTCCCAAAGTGCTGGGATTACAGGCTTGAGCCACCGCGCCTGGCCTGAAATTACCATGTATTTCTGTAAAGTATCACAGATCATCCCTGCCTCTCCTGCTTCCCCTTCCACCTCCTTCAATTCTTCCACCTCTGTCACCCCCGATACAGCAAAATCAACTCCTCTTGTTCTTCCTCAGCCTACTCAACATGAAGACAAGGAGGAAGACTACTTTGATGATCAACTTCCATTTAATGAAGAAAATATTTTTTCTTCTTTATGATTTTCTTAACATTTCTTCTAGGTTGCTTTATTGTAAAAGTATAGTATATAATACATATAACATACAAAATATGTGTGAATCAGCTGTTTATGTTACCAGTAAGGCTTCCAGCAAACAGTAGGCCTTTTTATTTTCTTTTTTTCTTTCTTTTTTTTTTTGAGAGGGAGTCTTGCTTTTTTGCCCAGGCTGGAGTGCAGTGGCACGATCTTGGCTCACTGCAACCTCTGCCTCCTGGATTCAAGTGATTCTCCTGCCTCAGTCTCCCAAGTAGCTGGGATTACAGGTGCGTGCACCACACCCAGCTAATGTATTTTGTATTTTTAGTAGAGACGGGGTTTCCCCATGTTGGCCAGGCTGGTTCAGAACTCCTGACCTAAAGCGATCCACCAGAAGCGGCCTCCCAAAGTGCTAGGATAACAGGGGTGAGCTACTGTGCCCGGCCAACAGTAGACTATTAACAGTAAAGTTTTGGGTGAGTCCAAAGTCATATGTAGATTTTCAACTGTATGGGGGTTGTTCCCCAATCCTTGTGTTGCCCAAGGTTCAACTTTATGTATATTAAATACTGGCAAAAAAAAATGTATTTTAATGAAAAGAGATTAAATAATTTTTGGTGGTTATCTTTTAAAGTAACAGACTATGAATGAAAAAGATGACACTCTTTAGTAGTTGCTGAGATGCACTATGACTATGCTTTCAGTGCAGCTTTGCCAGCCAGAAACTTCTGTGGCTGCGGCACCTCTGACAGGACTTTGTTTGGGCCCTCTGGGCTTGCTCCTCCTATTCAGTCCAGCAGACTGCACTCAGCTTGCAGTACCTGCCAGATCTCACACCCGTGAACCCACTGCAGCTCTGTGCTAGGTTCATAACCTGTTCAGGCATGTTGTGACCAGCTTCCACCCTGGGCATTGATGTCTTGATGAGGGGGATGCAGTGGCACGCAAAATTTTGGAAATGCCAGCAACCACAGAGTCCCAGATTTTTTTCAGGGAATCCCAAGGTCTGACTCCCAGGAAGAATTGCAGTGTGTTACAGCTCATTTGTTCCCACCGACCACATGCTTCAGGAAATGGGGGCGTGTCACAGCTCATTCAATCTCACAGCCCCACTCTGGCCCATGGCTCCTGGCCTGGTGCGGCCCCATTACTGCTGCTTCCTGCCATGTGGGGTGGCCTCCTGGCACTGGCAGAGGGCAGGAGGGTTACAGTGTTACAGCTCCTTTTGCACCCACCATTCAGTAGTTTCTAGGTTCTTGTCCCACAACCAAGAAGAATGAGGTTACGTGGATACCTGAGAGTGAGCAAGGCAGGGAAGAATTGTACTGAGTGACAGAAAAGCTCTCAACAATGAGAGGAAACCCAAAGTGAGTATCCCTCTATATGAGAGGCCTGAAAGCCTGTAGCCCACGTGTGGCTGAGTGCTGGGTATTTATGAGCTGAGAATGGGGGAGTGCATGCTGATTGGTCCATGGGAGGACCTGGAAAAAGCAATATTTGATGGGCTAAAAGACATCGAGGAAGTTCTCACTCTGATTATGGACTGGCAGCTCGGTTTTCAGGCTTTAGTCTTTGGTTTGAAGGTCGGGTTTCAGACGGGACCAGCTTCTATCTGCCTAGGAATTTGTCTGTCTGCTGCTGCTATCATTATGAGTAATTTACATCATCTTTTTTATGTTATACTACTCTCCACTATTTTTTTTTAGACCTCACAGTTGTTTAATTATCTTAGCTTTTACAACAGATGTGTATCTGCATCTGTAAACATTTCCTCCAGTTTTTTCTTTGGCTTTTGGAACTCACATTCACTGAAGCAAATGTTTCTCATCTTCATTACTCTCTTCAAAACTGATCCCTAACTTCTTCATCAGCTGTTGATTTTGCCTCCTATTTCCTCAAGAAAACAGGGAACTCAGGGTCCAAATGGAATTGCCCCAAATATTTCTCCTATCTCCTAAACCCAGTTGTATTAGTCTGTTTTTATATTGCTGCTAAAGACATACCTGAACTGAGAAGAAAAGGAGGTTTGATTTGACTTAAAATTCCACATGGCTAGGGAGATCTCATAATCATGGTGGAGGATAAAAGGCACTTCTTACATGGTGGCAGCAAGAGAGAATGAGGAGGAAGCAAAAGTGGAAACCCCTGATAAACCTATCATATATTATAAGACTTATTCACTATCATGAGAATAGCACGGCCGGGCGCGGTGGCTCAAGCCTGTAATCCCAGCACTTTGGGAGTCCGAGACGGGCGGATCACGAGGTCAGGAGATCGAGACCATCCTGGTTAATATGGTGAAACCCCGTCTCTACTAAAAAAAAGTACAAAAAAAACTAGCCGGGCAAGGTGGCGGGCGCCTGTAGTCCCAGCTACTTGGGAGGCTGAGGCAGGAGAATGGCGTGAACCTGGGAGGCAGAGCTTGCAGTGAGCTGAGATCCGGCCACTGCACTCCAGCCTGGGCGACAGAGCGAGACTCCGTCTCAAAAAAAAAAAAAAAAAAAAAGAATAGCACAGGAAAGACCTGCCCCTGTGATTCAATTACCTTCCCCTGGGTCCCTCCCACAACACATGGGAATTCTGGGAGATATAATTCCAGTTGAGATTTGGGGTGGGGGCGCAGCCAAACCATATCACCAGTCTTAGAAGACAAGGGGCTCTTCCTCTGCTCAAGGCCAATGCTTTGGATCTGATCGATCTCATAAATCACCTCCTTTCTCTCTCTCTCCCCACTGGATCTGTGCCCTTGTACTATAAGCATGCTAAAGTCTCTTCCTTCATAAAGAAAAATAAATACATTATTAACAAATAATCCTCTTCTGGCCTGGAGTTGGAGACCCCTTTTCTGGGCCCAAAGTAGACGAAATGTGCCAATTCTATTTTCCTGATTAATAATCACTCCTAAATTTACTGACATATGGTTTTAGTTATCAACACTCCACTAAAACTTTTTCTAAAAATCACCAAAGCACACCTTTAAAATTGAATTGAATCAATTCATTTTTTATCCTATTCTCCTCTTACTATACTGAACACTGTTTGCCACTCACTCCTACGTGAAAACTCTGTTCTCTTAGCTTCCATTGGCTTGGACTCCTAACCATTCTTTTTCATTTTTTTATAAGTCCTTTCTCCTTGACCAACCTGTCAAATATGAAATGCAATATGTTAGCCATTGCTGTTTCTTTAGGCATACATAGTATTTAAAAAGGACTCGAAATAATTATAAATATTTAAAACTTGTTCGATTTTACATAAAAATTGGACTTTACAATTCCTCTTGAGAAATCAGAATAGTTGTTAATAATACGTTGTACACATGCCCCATGCAAAATTGGTAGAACTGTGTAAACACTGCCTCAATATACAAGTCATGCACCATCCATTTCTCATTAATTTTTACTTGCAACCAGCCTACTCCACTCCTTTATATCACTTGCTATGATCTTATAAATCAGAGAACTCTAAACATTTTGATTACACAACCCTGCAGTAAAAATGTTTCAGCACTGATTTTCATATATGTACAATTTTACATATTAATTATATTCCAATACATTTGTAATTTCTAGAAGTTCTCTTCTATTCTTTCACATATCTTCTATTTTCACTGCTTTGAGATTTTCACTTATTTTCTTCTATTATTTTTATGTTTCTTTAATGTTTTTGATAATTTCTTTTACTTTTTCTTCAATTGTTTTATTATCTGACTTTCTTGGACAGTCTAATCCTTCTGCTTATCATATGTGCTGACTTTCTGTCATGACTGAATATTTTTTCATGGGATATATGACTTTGATTTTTATGCACATCTCCAGTGAGACATTTTCTATAAAATCTTGAAAACTTAAGTGGACAACATGTCTCTAGAAAGCCTGGCCTTTGCTTCTACCAGAGTTCCAAACATATAGCTGGCCTGAGATAAACTTTTCATGCTGCTTTCTTGTCTTGGGAGATTCCATGATTACTAGGTAGTAAAAAGTCCAGACAACATCAGATCATAGACCTTAGTATTGGGTGGTCTGTGGTTAGAAATTCTCCGGGACAAGTTTCTATTTTCTTCTAATACACAGGTTTTAAGAGAGACCAGTTACCTTATTATCTTTCTGGAATGCTGGTCATATTTTTTTCAGTTCATTCTCCACAAAGTCTTAATTTCATAGGTAGTGGCCTAGATTCCTGTCCCTACACAGGCATTCAGTCACCTGCTCCAAACATACAAATAGTTGGCCCAACACCTGACCACCTGCTATCTTCTCTGCTTTTAAGAACTTATCTCACTTTTTTTTAACTTCAAGTACTTTTTTAGTTTCCAGGGGAATAGAGCTATACATATAACTGTCTCATAACATGTAGCTTTTCCAGACGTCCTATAGAAAAAATCTTTTCAGGTTATTTGGTCCACCCTATGTGCAAAACCAGAAATCCATGTTTAAAAATGATATGTAGGCACTATGGTGCTAATAGATTACGTATCTTGTAAAGCACACACAAGATGAGAAATTTCAAAAGGATTCAATAAACTTAAAAAATAACTTGTATATTATTCATGCTCAAAGTATTTTGGCTTTTCTTAAAATTATGTTTTATTGTTAGTAGCATAGATGAATGTGCTTGTTTTTTACAATTCTGTTTTAAATCTTTCTGAAACAATGACCTAATCCAGTTTGTTTCAAAATGGCTGTCATAGCTTGAAAGAATATTTCTAAAACTCTATAGATGCAAATGGGAGAAAGACACGTTTAGTAAATTATCCTCCATTTCTTCTCAAAAATTATTCTAGATAATATTTTTAAGTTTCATTTAAAATGTCTGTCTTGTTTGATATAAACCAGCTCCTCTTGCAAAGGATTCAGTAGTAATAAAACTATTCTTTTGGAATATTTTCTAAAAGGAGCTTAAACATTCTGCTTTCAATTTTTTAAAGCATTCAGGTATGAATATTTTTATTTACAAATATAAAATAAAGAAAATATTTCCAAACTTTCTCAATGCACTTTCCATAGAACAAGTTTCCTACTCATTGTTAAAGTATCATGTTTACCTTGAAGGCAGTATCTATTTTTGTTTGATAATATGTGAAAATGCTCTTGAAAACTACTTATAAAGGTCATCAATTTGGAGCTTTATTAAAAAATAAAAACATTAAATGACTCTATTTAAAAACTTTCTATTGTGGAAAATGCTAAACTTTCACAGAAATAGAGAATATAGAGTAAAGAACACCACTGTATCTTTCCTTGTCTTTCATAACCTTGACACTTTCAAAGAGAACAAGTCAACTGTTTTACAGAATGTTTCTCAGTCTGGCTTTTTGTGATGTTTTCTCATGAGTAGATTAAGGTTTAGGATTTGCATGAAAAATACCACAAAGCCACAGTGGTCCTATGCCATTCTTGATGCATTGTATTAGGGTGTACATGATGTTGATAGGTTTTATTACTGATAATATTAATCTTAATCACTTGTATTAGGTGGTATTTGCCAGATTTTTCTACTGTAAAGTTAACTATGATAAATCTTATGAAATGTGTTTTTGGCATCTTTGGAGATGATGTTTTTCCCTTTTGCTCTATTAAAGGATAATTTATATTAATGGATTTCCAGATATTAAATTACCTTTACACTTGGAATAAACTTCACAGGGTTGTGATGCAATAGCACATGACAGTGTATTTGCTGACAAGAGAATATATAAATGTCCTACTTTAGTAGTTGATGACAAATTGTTTCCAAATAGAGTAGTTATGCACATTCCAAGGATAGATGAGAATTCCTGTTAACCCATATTCTAGCCTGTATCAGAATTGTTCAACTTTTAATTTTTCCAATGATTAGGAAACTTGTATGTGTAAAATATATATAGATACAGTTTTAATTTAAATTCCCCTGATTACTAACCAGGTGGAACATGTTTTTCCATATGATTAAGAATCCACAGTGTTTCTTCTTCTGTGAAATGCCTATTCATTCTTCTGCCCAATTTTTTATTGCATTGTCTTTTTCTTAACGACTCTTGGATATTAATTCTCTGTACTCTGTTTAATGAATACATTTCCTTAGCTAGTCTTTTTTTTTTTTTTTTTAACTTTTGGAGACAGAGGCTTACTCTGCTGACAGCTGCAGTGCAGTGGCATGATCTCAGCTCACTGCAACCTCCACCTCCCAGGTTCAAGCAATTCTCCTGCCTCAGCCTCTCAAATAGCTGGAATTACAGGCACCCGCCACCACGCCCAGCTAATTTTTGTATTTTTAGTAGAGATGGGGTTTCACCATGTTGGCCAGGCTCATCTCATACTCCTGACCTCAGGTGATCCACCTGCCTCGGCCTCCCAAAGTGCTGGGATTACAGGCATGAGACATTGCAGTCAGTCTTCAATAGGATTTTTAAGTCCTTTGCCATAAAACAACTAGAAAATCTTCTTTTTTTTTAGTACAATATGTTTTTAAGGTCAATTTTATCTCATGAGGTGGGATTATCATTATTTAAAGTAACATAATCTAGCAACCCACTTTATAAAACACTGCTTTCGTAGAACAAGCTGCAAACACATGAATAAGCCCAGTTCCACTGTCAATTCTTCATTATTGTATAACTCTCTCTCTTCTCTTAAGTTATGTGATGTGGCACACCTGACATCTGATCTAAGGACCAGGTGAGTAGGATGGTACAACCTTCATATTTACTATTAACGACATTTAACTTAATCATATCACTCCCTGCAAAAAACTCTTCTGTAGCTCATAATCCTTACTGAACTTGGCTGACCAGCAATGCCATACTAGACTATCTAAAAGTGATCCTACATTACCTTCTCAGTCTCTTCTCCCGTCTTTACCAGCTTTAGAATCTCACAATCTCCCAAGAGCCTCATGCCAGTCAACAATATGTTTTTCTTGGGTGATTTCTTCTCTCTAGAATCCCCTTCCCTCCTTGTTTTACCTCACTTGCCCCTCCTCATTCTGCAACACGTAGTTCAGTCATTGTTGCCTTTGGGAAATCTACAAATTATCAAACTCTAAACACATTTTTGCAGTTGTCTGGTTCCCTTGTCAGACTGTAAGATCCTAGAGGGCCACGTTTGTGTTTTATTGATGGTTTCAACCCCAGATGCCAGCATAATCCTGGTACATAAAAAAGTGGGTATTTAATAAATGTTTTCTGAATGAAATTGAATCAGACTTGACACTTAGTAAAGGTTGGTGGATATGATTTTATTTGCTATGACGGCTTTTATGAAACCACCAATTGACTGGGAAAAAAATGCCCCTCAAATAAGGAATATTTCTGGCATTCCTGTCAGTGAACATTTGTCTTTAATTGACTAATCTAAAGCCTTCTTTCAGTTAGTTATTTGCTCCAGAAAAGGCAAGTCCCTTGACAGCCAAATTCCTTTTAATTTCATTTTTTGAGTCAAGGGAAAAAATGAAAGCTTTTTATTTATGAATCTTACAAAACATTCTTATAACATCTGATGCACAAATATTGATCCAGGAAGGTGTTACCTCCTGTGGTTACCCTGTGGGTTTCCACTTTGAATTGCCAGGGAACTCACACTGAAATAGGAAAGTAATGTCATGTTATATGTCTTTTTTCTAATACTTAGTTTTGAAAGTCAAATAGTTTTTAAGCTCACAATAACATGTACAGACATCTGAAATCAGAAAAATAAAACAGTACAGTTTAAGACAACTCCTGCCTTTTAAAAAAATTTTTTTTTAGTTGGCACAGAAAAAGTTAATTAGTCCATGAATAATTAATAAGACTGAAACTTAAGTTGCAAGATAGTTGTATTTGTCCATAAAGAATTGTAATGATTCGATGACTCATTATTTCCTCCCTACAAAATAGTACGTTGTTCTTAAAAATCTGTGCATTTAAGCTGAGAAAAGAATAATAATATTTATGTTCAGAGACAAGAACAGAAATTGCAAGAGATTTAATTTTTTTTATCTACTGCCAATATCCATTTGACAACTACTTGACCTTTGGCCAGTCACAATCGAACCCCCATCAAGACTGTCAAACTGCTTTAAATTTATTTCCAGATAAAAATCGTGTTTTAACTTTTTTAGTGACATTGAAAGAAAATTTAAGAAACATTCCAACCATAGTTATTATAAATTTAGATATATAATGGCTTCATCCTAGAATAAAAGACTTTATCCAACCAAGTGATTTGAGACAATAAAGTGTAGAATTCTATACATAACTTCAAAACTCCAGTTATATAAAAGTGTTAATGGAGTGAAGGAAAAAGAGGCAATAGTTTAGCAGCAACCAACAATGTAACATGCCTGTCCATAAAAGAAATATTAAGTTAATTGTTATTGATTAATTCATACAGTAAACTCTCCCCTCACCTAAATGATAGGGCCTGAATCTGGGGATGAAACACTATAGGGAACAAATTTTGATTCAATATGAGAAAATACCAATTATTGTGCCTGAGAAAGGATAGGCCTACTTTGAGAAGGAAGACGTCCATTCACTGGAAGGAAAAAACAGCTTGAGGTATAATTTCAGAATTCATCAGTTAAGGCAAAATACTGTATTCAAACTGTGATTCTCAAACTTTTTGTTTTTTAAATATCAGAACGACTTAAGTCAGTCTTAAATATTATAGAAGATAATCCCACAATTTTGTTTTTGTGTGTTGTATCTATTGATATTTACTGTATTATAAAATCAAATGGAAAAAATTTAAACTATATTACCTATTTACTTAAACAAAACAACAGTAAATATAAACAAAATTTTTGAAAATGTATCTAAAAGTTTTTAAAAATTAGGGAGAAGAATGGCAGTTCTTCACATTTTTGCAAATCACTTTAATATCTAGTGTAATAGAAGAAAGGTGGATTATCATACCTATTTCTACATTCCGCCAATTGCACTATTACATGTAGGCAGTCTCTGGAAAAGTCCATAGCTCACTTACAAAGAAATGAAAGTTAAAGAGCAAATAACATCCTACTATTATTGTAAAAAATAGTTTTGTCCCTGAAAAGATCAATGTGACCCTCAAGGGTCCTGAGAAACAATGCACTTTAAAATCTGAAAGTTCTTTTAAGGTATGTGATTCTATTCAAAGCACATCACCTTCCTACTTTCAGTTCCTAAACCACAATGATACATGATTATCTGATTATTTTTGAAAAATAGAATTAAATACAGAGATGAGTAACTTCGGTTGTTTTTTTTTTAACCCTCATGGTTTTTATAATCTGTGAATTTAGCCATGAAAAGAAAAATACATATATAGGCATACACATACATATACCCACTTAAAGTTGATAAAGGGGATTATGTCTCAAAACAAACAAACAAACAAAAAAAAAACAACACCTCAGAGTTATAGTTCTGTCTCCAAAATTTGTTAGGAATATGACCTTAGAAAAGCCAGTTAATCTCAGTGACTGCATACTTCACATCATTCTTGGTAGGATTTTTAAAAAGATAATAAAGAAGGACAATTTCATTGATTCATATTATTTTTGTGGTTCTTTTCAGAAGTAATAATCATTTCATAATTTCTTCGTTAGGTTTTCCCTTTGCATCTTTGTTTCGTGTGTGTGTGTGTGTGTGTGTATGTGTGTGTGTGTTCCAACTGGCCAGTAAATACTTGGACAAACAGTGGTATGGCCCTTAAGCGTCTGACACAAGGCCCAATTATACTTTATCAAAAGCCAAAGCTTTACTTCTTATAAAAACTATCAATAAAATGTAACATACATTTTCTGTTTTAACCACGAGCTCTTGAAGGACAGAAACTTTGTCTATGCTGTATATGTTTGTATTCAAAATAAAAACCTCACACAGTGTAGGTGCTAACAGCATGTTTGTTAAATGAATGAGTAAATAATTGGTAAATTAATAAAAAAATTAATCCTCAAATCTCTATATCTGTTAATTTCTCAAACTTTGTCCTAAAATTTTCTAAATATAAATACCGTTGTCAACTTCAAAATAGTATAACCTAGAAGTATTTCAAGTGTAATAAAGGAGTTTAAAGGATACCTGTTTTCTCTATTAAGAAATGCTCCCTGTAATAACTCTTATAAATGTCATGTTTTATCCTGTTGAAAGCTAAATAGTGGGAAACTCACTCCTCGTGAAGCAGCTCATTCCACTTGATAAATTGATCTTTCTTATGCCGAAAATGTATCCCGCCTGTTTCCTAATGTCTGAATTGTAAATTCTCATTTTTTTTTCAGCTCTGCAATGCTGAGTAGATAAAAGCACCATGAGCATAACCTCCAAGCACAAATTGACTATCCTGAATCCATAAAAATAATTACTGCCTGACTATTTCTGATCTATCTATATTGCCTTTCTGTAACCACAACAGAGGCAGAGTGAGCTATTTATGTACTCGAGATGAGACTCACTTCCTGCACTATCCCGTCGCCATGACTGCGCACTCTACAGGTTTTTTCTACATTTCCATTCATTGCCAGACACTATCAACCATTGGAAAAACTGAATGCATGTAAATTTGAAGAAGAATGTGAAGAAATTGAAATTGATCTAGACAACATTTTGTTTAGCTCTACCATGTGTCAGAGATAGGCATAGTAGATAGGCAAAGGCATAGTTTGTGCTCTGAGCTATTTACTGGAAGAGACAGACGTGTACAAAATAGAATTTTGTTTAAGTCAAAGCAGGCTTTCAGAAATAGTGCAGCAACTATAAACGAAATGAGAGCCAAAGACAAGAGCTTAATTCTGACTGGAAGGATGAGGAAGAAAAAAGTTAATGGATTGGAGAAACTGCTGGAATTAAGTATGAATGTCAAGAGAGTAGTGATGTTGATTAAAGTAGGCATTTTAAAAACCATCCAGTTAATAAATCTAATCTATTCCTATCAATTTTCATCCCAGTGGAATTTCTTGCATGATTTGGTGTGTTGACTTTCTCTTCCTTCCTATTTCTTGAAATAGTTCTCCATTTTGACTCCTACATCATTTAATTCTTCTTATCTCCCACCTCTTTTTTGTAATAGCCATGATTGTCAGCTCCTTCAATCCCGTAGGCAAAGGAATTATCTTCCCTAAGTGGTCTCAATGACATTACAATTCCTTCAAATTCTACTCTGTTTTTGAAGCATGGGTGGTGTTTTTCTAGAATATTTTTATTTTCTTGAGTTGTCAAGGCATTGCCATGTGCAAATTGGTTAAAGTAAATTACAATATGGACCACAAACATAACGTTAAATACCAATGTTCTTAAACAATTTGCTGTCTTTTTAAATAAATTATAAGAAACACATGTTTATCTCTACAATACCCTCACGCACTCATACTCCAGGCCTTAATGAGTAAGAGTCTGCATAAAAGGATTACACAGAACCCCTCAGCCTGCCTCATTTGTACTGCACAGTTTGCTTTATTTTCCTGAATATTTTAGGAAAGATTCATCAACACTCTGGGGATGTTGTTCACATGTGTTTGGCATTTTTCACGTTTACACCGTGTGGTGGCATCAATATTTCCTACCCTCACAAAATGGATCTAAGTTGGAAGCTACATTTTCCATGGCTTGCTCTTAACAGTCGTAGTCTATTGTACATAATGAGGATGCTATAAATGATTTAAGACTATGTTAGTTTTCTTTAAGGGAGCAGATGAGGCTATGACATAGCCGAAACATCGTTCGTATTTAACCACCTCTTCTTTTTGGTGTTCTGTGTTGCTAAATATATTTTCTAATCCTTCCTAATTCAATTAAATGAGTTAGCTGCCACCCAATTAGTCAGCTACAGTCAAAAAGTCACAGTCTGTTTGGGGTCTTCTGCTCATTAATAGGGCTCACATCTGCCCAAATTACTAAGAGAGAAAGATCTCTAATGGCCACTTTCAGATAAAATAAAAGTCATACAACAAATGAAAGAAAACAATCCAGAAAAAATAATGTTCTGGGGTGGATGGAATTAACAAATTGGGATTCAGTTCACTGCTACCAAGACACCAAAATGCCTGCTACTGTCCATGATCAGTTGTACACATGTGATTCTATCTAGCATCCATAGTTTGACAAACTGACTTTTTTTCCTACATTTTCTCCTTTGCCTTATAGACAAAATAACTGACTCCTTTAGACTATATGTAATTTAACACTTAGTAATACAAATATAAAATGTGATCTTTAAAATGTTTTTAAAACAATAATTCAATGTCAGTTATGTTTTAAAAATGAAGTTTTTAAAGTATTTTAATCATTATTTTAGTAGCAAAATTATCTGCTAAACAAGCAGAATTAACTCATTGCAAATAAAAATTTTTAAATTTTATTTTTAATGTTGTCAGATTTGAAAAACTCACATTTTACCTGAGTAAATACATAATAAAGATGTCATTGTCTTTTTTGAACCACTGACAATTTCATATAGCAAAATAAGTCTTTATATGTATATCCTAGAGATATTTTAGTGTACTGTTTGTACTGTTTGATAATGAACACATCAATAAATTGGGTATAATAAAAATTATAATTTTCAGTATAAAAGAATTGTTTTAATCCTTCATAGATTTTCCAAAACCATGAAAGATAGCATAAATCCAATATGATGAGGTGAAACTTATTACCAGAGAGTTGCTGAAGTTGAATGTATTATTTCTGGAAATCGATTATTACTCTACAACCAAATAGATTTGATATTTGTATATGTCTACCCAGTATAATATGAACTGGAAATTTAGTCAATATATAGTTTATTTGATCAAGTTAGACAACTAATCTAGAAAATGAAAGGTCTTTAGTGTCCTATTTCGCTTGACTCTCTCCACTGATCTTATTATGGGAGAACTGCCAAATCTCCACTTCATTTTGGGTGATGGAGACAGCCCTAAGAAAAAATGTATGGGAGTTATTTCATCCTGAGTTTGTAATCTTTTAAGTTTTCCACTGAAACTTGTTTCATTAAAGTGGGAGAAACCTGTCAAAGAGCTGCCTCTGTAGCTTGCACTATTCCTTTAGATTTGGTGGTCTGCTTTACGTACAGAATTCCCCCCATGATGGGTTATTGTGCTTTCTAAGCCATACGCTTTTCTGGACATGTTTTGAATTTGTGATGATATTGTTTTGGTTTAATTTGACATCTAATGTATGTTTTAGATTAGTTTGATTCTCATTTAAGGTAACATTTAATAATGGTCTGAGAATTTGAAAGTTTTTCCACCACTCATATGCAGAATAGTTACTAGAGATGCCAATTTATGCCACACGAAAAAGCTATTTATTCCTTCAGTATCTGCTAATTTGTTCTTTAAAAAAAAAAAAAAATGAATATTTTGACTGGAGGCAGAATCCGTCCTTTTCCTTAGTGAAAAGCTATTTTCAAATTTTACCTTTGATCAAATTCACAAATACTTTAACAAATGGATCACTTTTTGTATGGTAATATTATTCTTAGGAATATAAATGTGATGCTTCCTTTTGTGACATTTTCTTTGGGGGTGGAACATTGTGGCATGGTAAATGGAACTTTCTAGGCTTTTTGACTCCTTTATACTCATTTGCTTTCTATTGTTCAAGATTGGAGTTAAAACTAAGCTTGCCTTTTTTGGGTACTTTTTCCCCTAGGCAAAAATTCTGGGACCTTGAGATGCTAGAAGCATACAGGTTATGGTTAAAAGCATTTTTAGTTATAAAAAGTTTAAATATTAATAATAACTGGAATGGTTCTCAGTTTTGCAATCCTTAACTCTTGAGAGTAAAGTAAACTGGAATGCAGAGACTGATCTCAGATGATTAATTCAAGGTCACACAGGGAAGCAAGAATGGGAATTGTGTGTTCTTAATACTCTACTCATCTTAATGAGCCTTCTTAACAACTATGATTGATGGATTACACTTGTTAAACACTTAGTATCTATAGTAAATTATCCCAGCAATTCGAATTTAGAATTAAATACAATAGATTTTAGTCATAGACTCTATTTTTAATAAGATTTTAAGCAGATCAGTAAAGGAAGATGCACAGATACGTTTTTCCATTTAAGAACCATAAACTAAAGATTCATAGAATGCTAGACACTGTGCTGAAATTGACCATGTGAAGATGGGTGAGACAAGGTTTGACTCTTACCTTCAAAGAGAGAAAAGTCTAGTTTAAGAGATAATCATGTGACCAAAAAATATACTTAAAGAAACAGATAAGAGAAAGTATGTTTAATAAGATGAAAAGTTAAAAAAAAAACTATCTGTGAAAATAGCATATTGTCCATATTATATCAAAATGTTATTTTATCTAGACGATAAGTTTACTGATGGCAGGGGCTACATCTCACAACGCTTTCTCATTTTCCATAGGATCTATAAAAGCGTCATAGCATGTATAGCTGTCCTTGACATCTGCAATGGATGGCTCCAAATAACTTCAACAATTCCAAACTTGAAAATACTGTACTCTCTAGAGAACACATTTTCCACTAGAAGTTAGTTATAACAATGCCACACATTTTCTAGCCAGTGACTCACTGTCATTCATATGCTGGTCTCCCAGATTTAAAAAAAAAAAAAAAAAATCCACAACACAGAAAAAAATGCACATTTTATACACCAAATATCTTTCTTCTCATTTATAATAGTCAAAACTTGAATGCTATATTATTGAAGGTCCAGATAGCAGATGGTCAGTGAACATTTGGTAAATAAACTGAGGTACTCCACAAAAGGCCACATGTTCAGGAATGATTTCCATAATTAGGAGAAAAGTATAATTGAAAGTATGAAGCACAGACTGATGTATTTCACTGGATTAGCATTTCTGACTGGTTTAAACATTGTTCTCCAATTTATTTCACCATTAAATTCCCTGAGATACTAGGCACTACATCTAAAAACATTACTTACAAATCCGGCCCCACCCTCTCAGAGTACTAGAGGCCCTGCTATTCTCAGGCCTGGTAAAAACAGATTCATTACCTGAATTCAAACCCAGGTTTGCCATTAGTTAACTCTGTGATCTTGGACATGTAAAACTTAAAACTTCCTGAAATTCATCTTCTTATCTGAAAAATATAGACAGTAACACAGATCTTACAGGCTTGTTTTGAAGATTTTTATAAGGTAACATGAAAAGAATGCAACAGACTGCCGGCCCATAATGAGTGGTAATTTTTTGTGCTGGTGCTCAGGCTATAGTGATATTCAGATGAATGTACTCAAGTTAAGAAGTTTAGGTGTGTTATCCAGTTTAAACTGTATTTCACTGTTTTCCTTTGACACAAAGTAGGTACTCAATAAATTGTTTTGAACGAACAAATGAATAAATGAGTGTGGACATCTAAAGAAAAATCTTCAGATTACAACTGTAATCCCAGTAATTTAGGAGGCTGAGGCAGATCACTTGAGGCCAGGAGTTAGAGACAAGCCTGACCAACATAGTGAAACCCAGCCTCTATGGAAACATACAAAAATTAGCTGGGCATGGTGGCACAGGTGCATAATCCCAGCTACTCAGAGGCTGAGACAGGAGAATCGCTTGAACCCAGGAAGTGGAGGTTGCAGTGAGCCGAGATCGTGCCACTGCACTCCAGCCTGGGTGACAGAGGAAGACACTGTCTCTAAAAAAAAAAAAAAAAGAAAGGAAAAAAAGAAAAATCTTCAACAAAGTGACCTTTGTGTTCAGTATTAACCATCAAATTATTTTCCTTCAAACTACAAAAATAGCAAATCGTATTGTATAGAACCTCACAAAATTTGAGATAAATTGGATATGTGTTACCCTTCAAAATGCAACCATCAAATTCTGAAATTTGGGTGATTTTGTATCCAATCAAATTGTGATCTAGTGAAGGGCAGTATTCTCCGCTAGAAAAGCTCATCCTGTTTAATATGACACTAAAAATAGTCTCATTGCTTTGACTTTTCTTTAGAGCATCCAATTATACACTTAATCTTCACCACCTTATAAAAACCAGTAAGAAAAATCAGGATTTTTTTTTTCTAAGTACTTAACATAGGGCAGTAAGGTGCTAGTCATCTTATAAGATTACCTTGTTAGATTACATGGTCTAAACCTAACATCAGTCCTACAAACTTCAGGGATAAGAATCACAATTCCAAATTGACACATAGAGGGAAAAGATTCAGAGAAGTCAATCTGTGCTACTTTAGGAGGCAAAACTGAGAATCAACTTCATTTGTCCACTTCCATAGCCCATATACTTAGCAGCACACTCCACTGTATTTTATAATCAGGACAAACAAGCTGGTGGATTTCTGGCTTCCAGAAATATTTGCTTTAGAAGGCAATCCTCTCTGTGATAGTACTGCAAGTATGGTGGCTCATTATAACTGCACAAGATTCTTGCTATGAACTTTACAACTTAGTGCTCTCATAGTGATAATGACTGTTATCCATGATGGGGTGTTTGTTTAACTAGTTTTGTTAAAACTGAAAGGCCAAGGGTTATAATTTAATGCTGTCTATTTCTAAGACAACTGTGAGAAGAAAAAGAAAATCTGTTTCAAATACAAATCTAAATGAATAAGGATAGACTAAATTAAATATATTTACTAACCCATCTTGGATGAGGTCATTCCCAGAGATATTGTTGAAAAAGAAGCCATTTAACACTTAACTTCAGATGATATGCTAATTATTTTGTCCTGTTTTTAGAGCATACTTAGGGAAGGGGGAAAAGTTTATAAATCCTCAAGTGACCAAATAAAGGTTAGTGTTTTCAAATATTAACAGCAACTGGAAAAATATGACATCACCATGTGGCACAGTTGATGTGCAAACTTCAGCATCACACTTAAAAAGTGCAGAACTAAAGTATCAGTTTGCACGCTCCCAAACTAAGTAGTCATGTGTCTTATCTCAAAATCCAGTTATATACAGCTTTCCGCTGTACTGACTGGGGAGGACAACAAAGCTGAAGGAATTTCCTGACTAAGAAAGAACAAATGGCAACCGTGTTATGACACCAAAAGTGAAAAATAATTATCTTAATAGGAGCTTTGATATTGTGGAAGATGAAAAAGTATCAGGCTTGCTTTGAGCATGTTTGTGAAATTTTATTTGAATTAGTAATTTCCTGGCATTCTGCTAACATAGGTGGCATTTGCATATAGAACATTTTAAATGTCAATACAGTGCTTCACAGAAGGCATTAAACATAGAGTGCCCTCAACACATAATTTTTAAATAAATAAAAGGATAAAAACACTAATACAGTGAACTTTTCTTATTTTCTACTAAAATTACATTTTAGACTATGTTACATGGTTCTGAGAAGCTTTCTTTTTTTTTTTTTTTTTTTTTTTTTTTTTACCATGGGACATGTTTTGAATATTTTGCTCTCTTTTGTGGCAGAAAAGGCCCATCTTGTTTTGTTTTGTTTTGTTTCTGCAGTTTGCACATGTTGAACATCTGGATGTTATAGCATCAAAGTCAGTTGACACAGCAAGCCAATAGATACTATTTTTTGCTCATAACCAAATGAGATGCATAATTGCCTTTTATCAAGCTTCTTCTTAACTCAGTGAGTAGAATCAGTCTCTGATCAATAAATAACAAATCATCTGTTTCATAAATCAGACCTGTCAAAGCAAAGCAGCTCCTTGTGCTGGGTATACTCTTCTGTGTTAGCGCAGGCCTGGTAGCATCTGCTTAATAAAAAGGACTTCTTATACTTTTGACAGTTGTTTGGATATTCCATTTCAGCGCTGTTCAAGTTTACTAGCTATGTTGACTTTCTATCTTTCCTCCCCTTTCTTCCTCTGTACCTCTGAGCTGAGACTCTCACCTCATGTGAAGGGAAAAAAAAACTGAAGTGGAGAAGGAAAGAGCACAAATGGGTTTTCAGTTGCCAGTTTGATTTTCTTTAACTGAAACCTTTGCCAAAATCACTGTATTTCTTCTAGCTACATACAGTTTCCTACTCCTGAAATTACTGACATGAATCGAGTGGTAATAACTTGTAAATCCATCTTATAATTTTTTATTTCACTTTCTTTCTCTGCAAATAATAATAACAGCTAACATTTATGAGTGCCCTTCTTGCCAATCACAATTGGCTTTCAAAACTAAATTCATTTTTTAAAATTCTCATTAAAAATCTTTTGAAATAGGCCGGGCGCGGTGGCTCACGCCTGTAATCCCAGCACTTCGGGAGGCCGAGGCAGGTGGATCACCAGGAGAGGAGACCGAGACCATCCTGGCTAACACGGTGAAACCCTGTCTCTAATAAAAATACAAAAAAAATTAGCCAGGCGTGGTGGTGGGCGCCTGTAGTTCCAGTTACTTGGGAAGCTGAGGTAGGAGAATGGCGTGAACACGGGAGGTGGAGCGTGCAGTGAGCCGAGATCGTGCCACTGCACTCCAGCCTGGGCAACAGAGCGAGACTCCACTTAAAAGATGAGAAACAGAGATTTACTTACTTGCTCAAGTTCATGTATGTAGCATTAGAATCCAGAAACTCAAATTCCAGAACCAATACTCTAAATCATTGTTTTTGCATATCCACTCTTTGTATCTACTGAGAAAAGTCTGCCTTCCCATCCTTTCCAATGCAAACCTACTCCTTCCTCCAATGCCCAGGCTATTTCTTTAAGGCATAATTCCACGCATTCTAGATTCATCCAACTTCCTTAGGTCTCTAGGGATGTGATTTATGCCCAACTACATCTTATTTGTTCTTGAATTGTTCCCTAGTTTATTGATGCATGAATCCCAACATACATTGTATATTCTTTTTGGGCAAGAACCACATTTAACTTCCTCAGTAGCCCTGCAGCACCTGGAAGAAAGCAATTGATCAAATTTATGATTAAAACGAATTTATGTGACATTTGTATTTCCTATTGCTGCTATGAAAGGCCTTGAATGTTATACGTAGTTTGGCTTTAGAGTACATTATTTCTAGAATACTTAGCTTTTTTTACTCTATATGCCAGGCTTTTCAAGCATTTCTGGACTAGAGTTATATTAATGAGTTACTAAATAAAATGATTTTAACAATATTAATTCAGTGGTTGAGAATGGAAGTTAATGAAGCACTCTACCCACATCGCTAAATTTCTGTTATGATGAGTGTTTGATATTATTCATCATGACTGAAGATTAGCTAAGCTTTTCCCTCTTTTTCCCTCCTTTCAAGTCATGGCATACATTTTTAAGTCTCATATTCGGATATTTTAGGGATGACAGTTGCGTATCTTGTTTCCCTGCTTTACTTATTCTAGACCACAAGTAAAACTCTTGCAAATACTCAAAAAGGAAAGAAAATCATTTCTTTTTTCTCCAGGGTGTCCGTCTTTTGTTTTTCTTCTCTCTATTACATCTCTATTCATTTCTCATTTCCATTTCATCCTTCATTTCATTTTTATCTAAAATCCTTTCTTACAACACTTCCTTGCCAGTTTTGAATATAAGTAGTGGATTTCCTATTAGCTATGTGTATATATATATATATATACATGTGTGTGTGTGTGTGCATGTGTGTGTAGATAGATAGATAGATAGATAGATAGATAGATAGATAGATAGATAGATAGATAGATAGTTAAATAGTAGCAGTTAAGGTCATGGACTTGAATCAGACTGCCTATTTAGCTGTGTGAATTTGGGTAAGTTATTTAGCCTTATTTTGCTCAGTTTTCTTCCTAAAGTAAGGATTGTAATACCCATCTAATAGGATTGTAATGAGAATTAAGCAAGCTAATATTTTTAAAGCATTTACATCAGAACCTGACACATTGGACGTGCTATAGAAGTGTTTGCTAAATGAATAAGTAATGTTAACTTTGTATTGAGAATTTATTCAAAGCCTTCTGTGCACTTATAATCTAAGCTTCATAATACCGGTACAAAATGATAATATTGCATTATATTTATTTCACAGTAAGTGACAAAGCATAAATCAAAAAAGAGACTTAGAAAAATTTCCGATTTTTCTCACTGTTTTTCCTCTACTCTAGTACTCTTACTGCACGATTAAAACACTATGTTTTTGAGGATATGAGGCAAATCATCTTTTCTTCGTAGTCTTATCCATTCTTTTACATCAAAACAAGCAATTAAGTTTGATAAGTCTGTGTTTATGTATCTTACTGTATTTATTGTGTATGAATCTGGATCCACCCAATGTTCTATTTGAGTACAGAGTGCAGAAAGGCTTTGGGGTTCAACACTGTGTATTGTATGAACTCTGAGAGGCAGCTAATTGTACCTGGCATATGCTTCTTTTCTTTTTAGCTTTCTGGTTTTGGCATTATTGGGATTGTCTATTCTTTTTCTCTTGAATGTAATCCGTCTTTGGGGAACAACACAGCACAACTATTTCCTACTACTTTATTGTATTCTTTGAACTTAATTTAATTCTGATTAAATCTGGCTTCTGCCTCATCCACTCCATTCATTGACTTCCCAAGTAATAAGTCACTTTATGCAACATTATATTCACTGTGCTTAGATAATCAAAATCAATAGTTATCCTTCCTAAATCATAGAAGGTTTCAGGTATTTTTTTTTTTAATTTGGAAAACTTCAGAGTTAAAGTTGATCTCAAATGGCATTCACAGGGCAGTTTCACACAAATAACTCATGGCAGGTGCATAAATATGGGCTCTCTTCATCCAGTTCAGTGTGCCAGGGCCCATTTTTCTTATCACTTACAGTGATGCTTTTCGACTGAGCCAGTTTGTTTAGCATGTCTTCATTCAGTGAGACTGAAATTTCTTCACCCTCCAATTGTCTGGGTCAATGTCCTTCAAAACAGAATCCTTGGCTTTTAAAAATTCACCTCATAGGTATTACACATTTGTATCTACATTGAAAATTTTTAAAACATGTAATGAACCCTAGTAAACTATAAAAGGGACATATTATTATCATATTCCAGTTGTTTCAGGATGGTACATTTAATGATTAGAAAGCCAGATTGGGAACACTAAAAAAAAGTGTGAAAGTCTAGAATCTAATATAGATGCGAGAGTTGGAATCTTATTTGAAAAGGGAATATAATCAAAAAGAGTCATTTTTTATCAGAACTAGAGGTCAAAGAAGGACAGTACAAACATTTTTAAATTTTTCATCACTTGAAGATTTTTTGGGGGGTAGTTGATTATAAACCTTGTAACTTTCTTTTATGGTGTTTTAAAATTCATTTTTTATCCATATTTCTGCTTTTACTCCTCACCACAAAGTCTCTAAGTTCACCTGATTTCTATTTTCATTATAGAACAATATCAAAATACCAAAAAATTAAGGAATAATTTAATAAATGCTGGGATACCAACAACAAGCTTTATAAAATTATAATGTTTATCATACTTTCTTCAGATTTTTTTTCTTCTTTCTTCTTTTGAGACAGAGTCTCGCTCTTGTCGCGCAGGTTGGAGTGCAGTGGTGCGATCTCGGCTCACCGCAACGTCTGCCTCCCGGGTTCAAATGATTCTCCTGCCTCAACCTCCCGAGTAGCTGGGATCACAGGCATGTGCTATCACGCCTGGCTAATTTTTGTATTTTTAGTGGAGATGGAGTTTCACCATGTTGGCCAGGCTGGTCTGGAACTCCTGACCTCAGGTGATCCACCTGCCTCAGCCCCCTAGAGTGCTGGGATTACAGTCATTAGCCACCGCGGCCAGCCTCTCCAGATCTTTATAAGAGATAAAACATTACAGATATATTTGGAATCTATTATGTGTCTCTCCACAATCCATTTCCCTTTCTTCCTTCCTCCAACATTGTCATCATCCTGAATTTGTTGAACACCATTCCCATGTGTATGTCTGGACTTTTACTATATATTTGTGTAGCCATCATAAGGTATATTATTGATTTGCATGTGCTCAAGTTTAGATAAATTGTATCATGATTACATAAATGTGTTATTTCACAAATTGATTTTTATTATTCAACATTTTATTTGTGAAACATCCATTTGGATATGTGTAGCTCTAATTTGTTCATTTTAATAGCTTTCTGATATTCAATTACATGCATTTACCACAGTTTACATATTCATTTTCCTGTTGTAAGATAATTCATTACAATTTGACCTTTGTATACAATGTTGTAAAAAATGTTCTTGATTGTGTTTCCCTGTAGAAATACAACAGTAAAGTTTTTCTAGGAGTGGGGTTATTGGGTTGAAGTGTATACCTTTGTTCTCCGGCAGATTGTCAAATTCCTCACTAATACATCTCTGTCCATTTATATGTTTATTTTCTGGTTATGTAAGTTTGTGCTTCTTAATATTCACACCATCTTATCTTTGTTATTTTCCAAACTGATGAATATAATATTGTCTTTTCTAAATTTGCATTATTCTAATTACAAGAGAAGTTGACTGTAGCTGTGAAATGCCCTTCCTTTCAGCCTTTGCTCATTTTTTGATTGGATTTGTCTTTTGCTTTTGACTTGGAGAATTACTTTATATATTCTAGATATTATCCCTTGGTTGATTATATAATTTGCAAATATCTTTTCCCAGGCTATATCTTTGTTTCTGCTGCATTAATAAATACAACATTTCCTCTTGTATTCATATATATCAATCTTTTCCTTTATAGCTTGTGAATGTATTCAAATATATCCTCCCTTTTTGGCTTGTGGTTTCTGAGTCCTGTTGCAAAATCCTTCTCCATTACCAGTTTTTAAAATACTCTCCTAAGTTACTCTAAAAGTCTAAAATTTTGCTTTTTGCATTTACAAAGAAAATTTATTTTTCTTGTATTGTATGTAGTACAGAAAATCAAATCGGACTATTTACTGTTCTACTAATAATTCCCATGTTTAGCAGTCTCCAAAATCTTAAAACCTTAAGTCCCTCACCCCTTGGAATGGTTTTGTCTTCCTTATCTGCCTGTCAAAATTTATCTATCTTACAAAATCCTATGAAATACTACTCCCTTAAGGAAAATATTGCATTCTCAGAGAATTAGCCCATAATGCCCTTCCATTAGCCCTTTATTTGTATTTCACTTCAGTTTCTGACTCATTTTTATGTAGTGTTGATTATTGGGTATATTTTTAATCTTTGCTAATAGGGGAAAGAACTCAGCTCACATAGGGACCACTTGTTCAGAGCAACTACACTGTGTGTGTGTGTGTGTGTACGTGTGTGTGCACGTGTTTAACAGCTTTATTGAGATAATTCATGTAACATAAAATTAATGTAATGGGTTTTTAAAGAATATATCCAGAACTGTGCAATCATTGTGAACTCTAACTTTAGAACATTTGCCACCCAAAAAAAGAAACTCTATACCTATTGGCAGTCATTCCCCATCTTCCCAATCCCTAGGCCCCAGGTAACTACAAATCCACTTTCTGATATAGGAGGGTATTGTTTAATTTTCACCCACTTTGTAAATTTCCCAGATTTCCTTAGAATAGTGATTTCTAGTTTAATTCCACTGTGTTCAATGAATATAGTCTACATGACTTCAGTTCTTTTAAATGTATTGAGGCTTGTTTTATGGTCAAATGTATGCTCATTCCTGGAAAATATTTAACGAGCATTTAGAAGAATGTATATTCCACTTTTACTGGGTGGATTATTCTGTAGATGTCTGTTAGGTGACCTTGTGTATAATATCTCTGTTGATTTTCTGTCTTAGTTGTATTATTCATTTTTGAAAATGAGACATTTAATTCTTCAACAATTACTGTTAATTTTTGTATTTTTCTTTTCTATCTAGTCAGTTATTTGCTTCAAATATTTTGGGGCTCTATTGTGATGTACATGATAAATTAATCATTTTATTATTATAAATGTCCTTTTTTGTCATTATTAAATATTTTCATCTATTTTGTTTTTTATTTGTTTAGCCATTCCAGCTCTCTTTGGTTAGTGTTTGCATGATATATATTTTTGCATTTTTTATTTTCAACTTTTAAATTTTTTAATCTAAAGTATGTTTATCGTACATAGTAACTGTTGGATCATGTGTTTGGTTCAATCTGCCAGTGTTATTTTAATTGTAGTGTTTAATACATTTAAATTTAATATAGTTACTGATAAGTTTAGATTCACATCTATTATTTTGCTATTTGCTTTCAATATTTGATATATCTCTATATATTTATCTATTACTTCTTTATTTTGTGTTCGATGGATGTTTTCCATTGTGCCACTTAAATTACTTTATTTTTTTAATATATGTTTTTATTTATTGTTGTAGTCATTGCCTGGGGATTAAATTAGCATCTTAAAGTAAACTACTAGTACTAATGTATTTTCAACAGTATACAGAAACTCTGATCCCCACTCCTTCCTTTATGCTATTATTGCCATATAAATTGCATCTTTATACATTAGGAGACCACCAACACAGTTTTATAATATTACTTGTATTATACTTGCATTTTAAATTAGGAGAAGAAAATAATTGCAAACAAAAATGTGTTTATACTATTTTTCACATTTACCAATGTAGTTAACTTTATGATGTTCCTTATTTTTGTGTGTGGATTTGACTTACAATTTAGCCTAAAAAGTTTCTTTTAGAATTTCTCATAAAACAGTTCTAGTTAGGACAAATTATCTGTATTTCTCATTTTAAAGAGTTGTTGCTGGATATAGAATTCTAGGTTGCGAGTGTTTTTTTAAAAAATGTTTAGAATATTGAATGTGCCATTCTCTTGACTTATGACCTTTATATTTTCTGATGAGAAGTCAGCTATTAATCTTATTGAAGATCCTTTTAATGCAGTATGTCATTTTTTTTTCCTTTCTGCTTTCAGGCTTTTCCATCTTTGGCACTGACAGTTTGACTATGATGTACCAAGGTGTGGATGTCCCTGAGTTTATCCCATTTGGAGTTTATTGAGCTTCTTAGAAATGTAGAATAATTTAAAAAAATCAAATTTGTAAAGTTGAACACCAGTGAATTTTAAAAAATATATATGTATTATACTTTTTAACTCCAGGACTTCTGTTTGTTTCTTTTATAATTTCTGTCCCTTTATTGTTATACTATTTGGTGAGACATCAATGACATAATTTCTTTTAATTCTTTAGACACAGTTTCTTTTAGTTCTTCGGTCATATTTATAATAGCTAATGTGAAGCCTTTATGTAGTAAGTTGAACATATAAACCTATTCTGAGATACCATCTATGTATTTCTTTTTATTCCCATTGTATGGGTCTTACATTCTTATTTCTTAATGAGTTTTATATTTTTTACTTAAAAACTGTACATTTTAAATATTTGAGATACTATAATCATAACCCTCCCCACCAACCAGCGTTTGATGCTGTGGCTGTTTTGTTGTTATTGCTGCTATTTTTTAGTTACTGACATTCTTGGACTAACTCTATATAGTTTGTAGTGTGCATTCACTGAAGTCTCTACTGAGTCATCTTAGCGATCAAGTAATAATTGGTCAGATTTTCTTAGTTGCCTTAAACCAATAGTCTTTCACCTTTTGTTGAGGGATTCTGTTTGTTGAGCCC
Source organism: Theropithecus gelada (assembly GCF_003255815.1). Taxonomy (NCBI): domain Eukaryota; kingdom Metazoa; phylum Chordata; class Mammalia; order Primates; family Cercopithecidae; genus Theropithecus; species Theropithecus gelada. Next base: position 110,665,381 of record NC_037668.1, read on the forward strand.
TGTCATCATTGCTCAAGGATTTTACAACCTCATGATTCTTTACTTCTTGCTTGGGAAGGGCCTCAAAATCAGCCAGTGGTGAGAGATGGAGACTCTCCTTTCCTGAGCAACCATCCAGACCGGCATCTCTGCATAGACTTCTGGAACTCCAGGCATGCATCACAACTTTGCAAAGCCCCTATGGACATCTTGTTCCCCAGATCTTTTAAAATTTTTAGTCAAGCTCTTATTCATCTGAACTGATAACTGCAGCCTTAGGCAGCTACAATGTTAAACATTTTTTCCTGAATATTTTCCACAAAGACTCTGAACATAGATCTTTTCCTATAGAGGTAGTTCCCAGACAGATCAAATAATGAGAAACTGCCATGAATGGGGCTTTTCCAGGGAACTGCTAGACAAGTCAAATAGAGACAATTCTCTATAGATGAACCTTTTTTTAAGGTCCAAACCTGGTTTACTAGCTCTGATAATTGTACAGCTTCTGGTTTTCACGGATACCATGATTGCAAGGCTGATAGTTTTCAAGAGTTCTGTAGAAGTAGGAAGAGAAAGAAGGGAATATATAAAGTTAAAATGTTACAAATTCTATTGTTCTGACTAAATAGAATGAACATTTTCTTGAATAAACATTTCTCAGATCTTTTTCAAGTCTTTGGTTAATTTCTAGAATTTGAAAAAGTTATTTTTGGTAACGTTTTGTCAATGATTCTGTTACTTTTTTGGAGGGATGGGTTTGTGGAAGACCTCACTCCACCATTCCAGAAGTCCTATTTTCCCATCTTGGAGTTTTAACAGCACTAAATATTTTGTTTAACTCTACCATCTATATTTGGAATGAACTACATTTAAAAGAATTTGTTCAGAGACTAATAATGCAAAGAAGTATAAAAGCATAGTAATAGCTTTCAGCAAACTTAACTTTCTATGGGTATAAGTATGACCTAAATATAAATAGTTAAATATGAAAATAAGACAACATATGCCAAGTACACACATACACACACACACACACACACACACACCCCTTGTAAATTTAAACTGGACTAACATGAATATTAGTGCTCAGGTTATACCAGCTCTTTAGAGTAAAAACCCAATCAAGGTCAAAGATAAATTTAGAAGAAAATAAAGGTCACAGAACACCTGAGGGAAATTATCCCTTGGTTAGGACTGGGATACCATAGCACTATAGTGTTAATGTAAATATGGCCATGTGTGGAACTTGTAACTATGGGTACTAGGGTTCAGAAATTAATACTCCAAAATGAAAGCTTCAGAAGCAAAGTCTCTGACATTTTCTTGCCCTCCTGGCTCTTGCCTCTCATTCTCCCTTGAAGCAAGCTATAGAAACTAAAATTCCTCTATCCCAAGGCAAGTCATGGAAACCAGAACCCCTTTTCCCCAAAGCCAACCATAAAGCCTAAAATTATTACTCTGACTTTCCCTCGCCTTTCTTTGTAACAGCTGGCCGTAAAGAAATTAGGACTCCTTCTAGAGGGGTCCTGTCCCATACACAAGAGGGAGGAATGTTATACAGAGAAGCCAAGAAGAATCTGAACAGACAGGCCTTGCTGGGTTCCCCACTCTATTTCCATTAGTTCATACTCTTTGTCCAATCACATTTCTACAACAGCTGTCCCTGCTTTATAGAACCTAAACATAAAAATTGATAGTTTCCCCTGTATCTTTAGAGTCTCTATTCTGAAGTCTCCTCTGTCCTGTAAAACTGTGATCAAATAAATTTGTTATGCTTTTCTCTTGCTAACCTGTCTTTTGTTATAGCCATAACCTTAATGATAGGGACAAAAGGAATTACCCTCTTTCTGCCCCTATACGAACATTCTGAATTATTCCTGAGTTTATATAATAAGTCATACAATTTCACCTCACATAGTTCCCTATTTCTATTTTGTAATATAACAGTCACTGGGCAACTCACAGAACATCAGGAAGTAAAGAAGTAATTTTTAATAGAAATCACAAAGGAATTTTGTTTCAGGATACAATATGTGGTTTTACCAAGTAGGCTAGAATTCTGTTTCAATACTATTATTCTTAGATATAACATTGGAATATTCTGCTATAAGAAGTAATCAAGACACTACTATTAGTCATTTTAAAATAATTTGAACAACATTTCTGCTAATATTATTCTTGTTAAAGACTAATGTGCTATATTCCTGGTGTCACCAGTACCTTGTTTATTACAAACTTCCCTTCCATCCAACACTAATTTTTTAAGCAATTACTTTCTAAACATAATGCTATATTTTAGCTTTCTTGGCAAATTGCCAGATAAAAACTTGTCTAAATTCATATTTTTCAAATAACTAAAGGCCTAATATAGATTCAAAATTTTGTTTCAAATGGTCCCTTACTTAAATGATGCTAACAAATGACTGGTCTTTATCGTATGTGGATAACTTAAACACAAGTTTGCTAAGTTTAGGTAGGTATTGATTCTTTGGTTTTGAATTTATTTTCTTTATATCACAAGTCATTTGTGATCTTGAAAACATCTGGCAGTAGCTTTTAATTTTCATAGCTTTTAAGAGCTAATCATGTCAATGAAGTGACATGAATTTTATATAGTTATAGAATTCACTTATTCAAAATTATAGAATTTTATAATTCAAGAGTTTGTAGAGATCACATAATCTAATTTACTCATTTCTTCTATGAGATACTGTTGCCTGGAGAGCTTAAGAGATTTGCCCCAGGGTACACAGTACATACAATTTCCAGGCTAAAACCAATTCTTCTCTCTCAAGTGCATCCTAATAATATACTTGTTTTTCAGAGTAATAATATTTATTTATTATTATTGAAATTGAAAAAAGCTGAAAGGTAAAGCATTTAAATAATAGTGGTTTAGTTCCTTAAAGAGGCCTGGAATTATATTTGAAATAGTGGAAAGCTCTTAGTAAAATTGTAATCAAATAAGTTTTTTAATTATTAGGAATAAAGTGAGTTTCATACTCATTAGATTATATGACACTGTAGAGGATTTAAAAGATTAAAATGCTGTCTAGACAACTTTGACTTTTACTATGTGGTAGGCAGGATAATGAATGCCCAACGATATTGACACGTTAATCCCCAGGCCCTGTGTATGTGTTCCTTTACATAGCAAAAGAGAATTTGCAGATATGATTAAAATTAAGAAGCTTGGGATAGGGAGATTATTCTAGATTATCCAGGTGGTGGGCCCAATCCTTAAATGTGAGAAGCTTTTCTGGCAGATAACTCGAGATATGGTGTCGCAAGGGAAGAACTTGACTTGGTGTTGTTGGTTTTGAAGATGGAAGAAGAGGCCACAAACCAAGGAATGTTGGTGCCTTCTAGAAGCCACTGAAGGCAAGGTTAACGATTCTCCCAGAGAGCCTCCAGAGAGAAATTCAGTTCTGTTGATACCTATATCTTAGTGCACTAAGACCTGTGTTGTTGAATTTCTGCCCTACCCAACTGTAAGAGAATACATTTCTGCTGTTTTAGCCATAAGTTTGTGATGATTTTTTACAGTAGCAATAAAAAACTAATATATACCACAAATCCTCATTCTATCAACATTGCAGGTACACTGACTGATTACATTACATTTATTCCAGATTTAATTCTATTTATCAAATAAGAAATATTTTATTTGAAACCTAATTTCAGAATAATGCAGGAAGAAAAAGCAGTGTGGTTACTGTTGGGACAGCTGTAATTTACAAATCTGTTATATGAAACCAAGGGAAAAAAAAAAATAATGTGTACAGTTTGAGGTCATAATAGAACTAATCAAGTAATCAAGAAGGCTAAGACAACATGAAGAAATGTAAACTTTCACCTTTTTACTCTATTTCAGGCTTTTATAGAAAGTTCCCGTAAGCGAGGACTAAAACAGTGAAAGCTTGGAGAAATAATTCTTGGCTTGCAGTGAGGACTGTGACATGTCCTTGACCACATTCTCGGTAGACAGTTAAAGTCAAGAGATGTGCACATGTCTTGCTCTGAACTCCTGATTCAGAGTGTGTTTTACAGGTGGGTGGGGTCACAGCAACATTCTCAACCTTTAAGAGGTGACATTTTGAAATGTTTGAGTATAAGGGTCATTTTGTTTAAAGGGCTAATTTGTGCATTTGAAATTAAAATGCTCATATTTTAATGAAAATTCATATTTCTTTCCATGAGGATGTGCAGAGTGAAGTTATGAAAGATGTGGACGTTCCAACATTTTCTAACTTGAGGTTTCTCTCCCTCTTCTTGTTTAACAAGAGGAATGAACACAACTATATTGACTCATGCCCTAAGTGGATAGCTGTGTGGCACTTTATGCCAAGCTATTGGCTTCCTTCAGTCTCTTTTGATCTATTTTTTCACCTCTCTTGTAACCTTTATGAACAGTTGAATGATGTGTGGAAATTGAGTTCATCCCCAAATCAATGCCATTGAGTATGCTATGTGATCTCTCAAATACTATATGAAAAGGGGAAAATCTCAGAGTTTCATTACTACTAGCTGTATATGTTCTATTTAGTAATACTCAGATTGAATTCCATTTTTACTGCAGATGTGAATGCAGCTAAAAAGTTGTGATTTAGCCTATCCTGCCAACTATTGCAGAAATGGGACAGATTGCACTGCTTTTTTTCTAATATCTACAATAATACTTTACACATTCAGTTCATTTTTCACCAAGAGATCTCAGAACTTTTTATAAATATTTATTTCCATATCACACTCCCTGTCCAGTGACTTTAAAATTTGTAAACAACTGATGAAATTGAGGCATTATTTTAATATTAAGATTCCATAGTGAGTTGGTGGACTGGGCTAAAATATAAAATGTCTCAATACTTTCACCTAAAGTTAGTCATAAATTCAATCTTAAGTTATAGAGATACTTTGTCACAAAGAAATGTGGTTTTTAATTTTTTAAAAATTTTGTGGGTACATAGTAGATGTATATATTTATGAAATACATGAAATGTTTTGATACAGACATGCAATGTGAAATGAGCACACCATGGAGAATACACTATCAAATAGTAGGTCTTACTCATTTTTTCTATTTTCTTGGTAATCATTACATCCCCACCTCCCTCCCAACCCCCACTACCCTTCCCCGCTTCTGGTAACCATCCTTCTACTCTCTACGCCCACGAGTTCAACTGTTTTGATTTTTAGATACCACAAATAAGTGTCTATTGAAATATTTTGCCAATTTTAAAAATTAGAGTATTAGATTTTTCCCCATTGAGTTGTTTGAGCTCTTTATATATTCTGGTTATTAAACCCTTGTCAAAAGGGTAGTTTGCAAATATTTCCTCCCGTTCTGTGGGTTGTCTCTTCACTTTGTTGACTGTATCCTTTGCTGTGCAGAAACTTTTTATCTTGATGTGATCCCATTTGTCCATGTTTGCTTTGGTTGCCTGTGCTTATGCGGTATTGCTCAAGAAATCTTTGCCCAGACCAATGTCCTGGAGATTTTCCTCAATGTTTTCTTGTAGCAGTTTCATAGTTTGAGATCTTAGATTTAAGTCTTTAATCCATTTTTATTTGAATTTTCTATATGGCAAGATAGAGGAGTCTAGTTTCATTCTTTTGCATATGAATATGTGGTTTGCCCAGGATCATTTATTGAAGAGACTTTGTATTCTCCAGTGTATGTTCTTGTCATCTTTGTCAAAAATAAGTTCACTGTAGGTGTGTGGATTTGTTTCTGGGTTCTCTATTCTGTTTCATTTGTCTATGCATCTGCTTTTATGCCTGTACCATGCTGCTTTGTTTACCATAGTTCTGTAGTGCAATTTGAAGTCAGTTAATGTGATTCCTCCACTTGTGTTCTTTTTCTTAGGATAGCTATGGCTATATTGGGTCTTGCATGGTTCCATATGAATTTTGGGATTGGTTTTTCTATTTCTGTGAAGAATATAATTGGTATTCTCACAGGGAAAGAAATGAGTTTTAAATATTTGGTTGCTTATTTTTAAATTGTTTTTCTCTTCTATGTCTCTGCATAGTAGAAAGATTGAATGGGCACTAGAATGACGTTGACCTATCCAAGTCAATTGGGCAAGAGGAAAATGGCTGACATTTTAACATGGGTGAGATGTCAGCCATGAGATGGAGGTTGGCCAGGGTGCTAAGCAATTGGAAAGAGCCCTGTTTTGCATTTTTTAAATTAAAACTATCACTTTCCTTCCTCTCTCTCTCTCTCTAGCATTCTTCACATCTTTTATGATCTAAGGTCTAAAATTTGGATACAAGGTAACTCAACCACAGAGTGCACGTTCAGTGGCTTTGGCTATGTTCCCTGTATTTAACTTTCTCCCTACAGAGAGATTGACCATTTAGATTTGCTCAATTATGCACACACAAATGCTCAGATATATTTCTGTTTTTGAGCTGCTGTTGAATTGATTTGCAGTCACAGAATGAAACTGTAGTTGAGAGCTTTCATAGAGAAAGTTTGAATAAACATGAGTTATTGACTGGATTTCCCCCAAAACTTGTTTAACACCGAAGTTCACATTCACATATTTTGGTATATTTTTGTCTGTTTCTTTTTCTTTTTTTTGCTTTGGCTTACTCTGAAGAGGGGCCCTATCAATATATGGAGCAAACGATATTGAGTAAGTAGAAAATCACTGTGGTTTTGTCTGCCTCTTCCAGTTTTGTTTTTATTTATTTGTTTTGTTTTGGTTATAAATACATGCCTCTCTTTACTGCATTGGTTCTGGTTTGGTTTGGAAACGTTGTCATGATGAACAGCTTATCTGAGTTTTAAATAGAAATCATTCAATTATCATATTTGAGAGTTTTTGTTTAATATTAGTCAAAAATAATTCTCGTGTTTTCACCTATCCAAATTTGGTTTCTTAGAGAAATTACACCTTACAGAAAGTTGGTTTAGCATGTATTTATCCCCTGCTTATGCATTTTCATGGAGTCATCTATTTTCTAGGTATTGAAAAATGAATAGAACTCTGTTTTTGTAATCACCTTTTGATGACTAAGAAGATAAATATGGCAAGGCAATGAAATAAGCAAAATATTCTCCAAATCTATTTCTTAAAATAAATTGGTAAGCCAGAATCCAGTGTTTCTTTTACTTACACATATGGAAAATTTCTCTCTTAAAGAGTATGAAGAAGGTATGCTAAGAACAAAGAATATTTCATACTTATTAAACATAGTCAAATCCAAAATCCCTATATGTCACAGAATATTATGGAAGAGGTGCTAGGACATTTTTAAATGATTTAGTCACCAAACATATGGTGTTTTATTGGTCTCCTTACTGCACACAACACAAGTTAATATTTTATGGGGTTCTAGTAAACTAATGGGCAAACTTTCAAGGAATGGCGCAAGTGTGAGTACCCAAATACTTTCATTACCAAAATTGGAAAAGTTACTAAGAATGAAGGGTTTTACAACAACGGAGTCAAAGTAATCCAAATCTCCCATTAGAAACTGATTTAAAGTGAATTCCAATAAAAATGAGTAAATCAACTTACAATGCTTATGCTTATCATCCTGTGTTAAATTGTGAAACCACACCTTGGGAACTAGAACTACCATATTTATCAGAATCTCTTTCATGATTTATTGTGGTGACTTCATCATAAATATGTTTTCACTTATGTCAGGTAAAATGCCACTGGACAAAGGTGTGTAGCACGATTGTTAGCTTTTCATTTCATGTCATAATATGCTTTTAGAAATGTGGCTTGAAATCCAGAATTCTTTTTCTCTCAAATGCCTTTTAAAATAGGAAATTAAATAAGTGAATCCACAGAAGAGACTTTTTAAGATGCTATTGGTAGTCGCTAAATATGCAAATAATGCTTATGGTTTGAGAAAGTAGGTATCATTCACATGATTCTAATCAAAATAAGTCTCAATGATATAGAAGTCTCAGGTAAAGAAAACTCTTTTTAATCTAAATTATCTATGCAATTATATTATTTCTTGATTTCACTTGAGAACCTTTTGTGACTGAAAATATTATTATTAAAATGGAAAATGGGAACACACGGTAGTGGTATGATTGCACTGTGGTCTTCATTGCGAGCTTCTACGAGTAGAAAACTAAGTTTGATATTTTACTTATGAAAGACTTCAAGCTAAGATTTGAAAAATAGTCTTTTACTTTTTTACTAAGTATTCAATCCTATTAAAGAGACTTTGTATATATATTTATACATATGCTCAGAATTCCCTCCAAACCTTAAAAATGTTGTAATGAGATTTCTTTAATATTTCTGTGTTTGAATATCTGTCAGTGAATGTAAAAATGTACTTATGTTTTGAGTGACTTATTCCTACTGTAATACCAAAAATAAGTCTTGGCTTTGTCCACAACAAACACTGCAATATTTTTGTCTTTGTCACTCGCTGGGGAAGGGTTTGTACCTGGTTTGCTTTGGAAAACATTTATTGAAGAGAAAAGTCTTGGATGCAGGTTTTCCCAATGTCTCATCATGTTCTTATTGTATTTATGAGTCTCTGAAAGTGGATTGTGCTCCAGGATAAATGTTTTAGCATCCTGGAAGAAAGTTGGAGCATTCTCAGTGTCACCCTCCAATCCTGGAAATGTGATTTTTACAACTTTGTCATTCATAATAAAGCTTACAAGAAATCCTCTGGAGAACATTAAATATATATTACATGCCATGTCATCAGTGATCTATTTGTTTTCAATTTTGTTTTAACTTTTCAATTTGGCCAAAAAGTTTCCACATTTTGTCTGCCTTACACGTTCCTCTTGTGACTGAGAAATAGTCTTTAAGTTTGCATCTGTATTTGCTAACACATGCATGCTTATATCATGATTTCCATTCCACTAAAACTTTAAACATATTGAAGATACTTCTGTACTTTGTGGGGAAAATGCTTTAGCAGGAGTATAGACATGGACTCATTTTTCTCATATGAGAATTTCTCATGACCTACAAAGTACAGAGCAGTATAGGACAGACTGAGAGAGATGGCACTGCCAATAAGCTAATCACTTTCTACTCTTTCAAACTGATATTTCTTAAATATTTACTCACCACCAATTTAGTACAGTGGCTGAATTCTTTATGAAGGATAAGTAGCAAAGGAAGACTAATGGTGAAACCTGCTCCCTTGACCCACACGATTTAACCATGGTCCCACATGTGCACATCCTATTCTTGAAAGCACTGGGAGTGGCTTTTCAAATATTTCTTCCAACAATTGCAATCATTGACAGTTTCTCTGTGAAATAGAATTTTCTCCATCTCAATATGTTCCCAATGTTACCTTAGCACCAAATTAACATTTTAAACCTCTTATAAATTGGCTCATAGACACAACTGGCCAAATTTTTGTCTCTTAATTACCCTGTGGCAGTGTAACAAAGTTTGAAGACCACGTGCTTTAGAATCAGATAACTTGATGGAAAGACAAGTTCTACCACATAAGAGCTGATTAATCTTAGAAAATTTCTAAACTTTTGTGGCCTCATATTGACAATTGTGGAAAAATCCTCCATAAGTTTTTATGGAGACATGACTCATCTGAAAATTAATGACAAAGAAGAAGAAGAGGTCTGGAGCACCTTGGGCTTGAACAGAAAATAAAGTATTTCTAGAGTAACAGAAATAACGGCAAGGTGAATAAACAAGAGTTAGCAGAAAAAAAAGTCAAGCATTAAAATGAATGTCTGATGATAAACCAAATCAAGGAATACTTAGTCTTGGTATAAATGTAATTTTAAAAATTTTACTTTCTCAAGTTAAGAAATGAAGAAGAGGTTCCAAGATGACCGAATAGGAATAGCTCCAGGCTACAGCTCCCAGGCTACAGCTCCCACAGCTCCCTCACTATGTTGCTCCCTGTGAGCAACACAGAAGATGAGAGATTTCTGCATTTCCAACTGAGGAACGCAGCTCCTCACCAGAAATGGAACAAAGCTGGAGGGAGGATGACTTTAACGAGTTGAGAGAAGAAGGCTTCAGATGATCAAACTTCTCCAAGCTAAAGGAGGAAGTTTAAACCCATTGCAAAGAAGATAAAAACCTTGAAAAAAGATTAGATGAATGGCTAGATATAATAACCAATGTAGAGAAGTCCTGAAATGACCAGATAGAGCTGAAAACTATGGCACGAGAACTATGTGACAAAGCACAAGCTTCACTAACCAATTCAATCAACTAGAAGAAAGGGTATCAGTGATTGAAGATCAAATGAATGAAATGAAGCTAGAAGAGAAGTTTAGAGAACAAAGAATAAAAAGAAACGAACAAAGCTTCCAAGAAATATGGGACTATATGAAAACACCAAATCTATGTCTGATTGGTGTACCTGAAAGTGATAGGGAGAATGGAACCAAGTTGGAAAACACTGCAGGGTATTATCCAGGAGAACTTCCCCAATCTAGTAAGGCAGGCCAACATTCAAATTCAAGAAACACAGAGAAGGCCACAAAGATACTTCTCGAGAAGAGCAACTCCAAGACTCATAATTATCAGATTCACCAACTTTGAAATGAAGGAAAAAATGTTAAGGGCAGCCAGAGAGAAAGGTCAGGTTACCCATAAAGGGAGCCCATCAGACTAACAGCAGATCTCTCGGCAGAAACTCTACAAGCCAGAAGAGAGTGGGGACCAATATTCAACGTTCTTAAAGAAAAGAATTTCAACCCAGAATTTCAAATTTAGCCAAACTAGGTTTCATAAGTGAAGGAGAAATAAAATCCTTTACAGGCAAGCAAATGCTGAGCTATTTTGTCACCACCAGGCCTGCCCTACAAGAGCTCCTGAAGGAAGCACTAAACATGGAAAGGAACAACCGGTACCACTCACTGCAAAAACATGCCAAAATGTAAAGACCATTGATGCTAGGAAGAAACTGCATCAGCTAATGAGCAAAATAACCAGATAACATCATAATGACAGGATCAAATTCACACATAACAATATTAACCTTAAATGTAAATGGGCTAAATGCTCCAATTAAGAGACATAGACTGGCAAATTGGATAAAGAGTCAAGACCCATCAGTTTGCTGTATTCAGAAGACCCATCTCACACGCAGAGACACACATAGGCTCAAAATAAAGGGATGGAGGAAGATCTACCAAGCAAATGGAAAACATAAAAAGTCAGGGGTTGCAATCCTAGTCTGTGATAAAACAGACTTTAAACCAACACAGATCAAAAGAGACAAAGAAGGCCATTATATAATGGTAAAGGGATCAATTCAACAAGAGGAGCTAACTATCCTAAATATATATGCACTCAATACAGGAGCACCCAGATTCATAAAGCAAGTCCTTAGAGACTTACAAAGAGACTTAGACTCCCACACAATAATGATGGGAGACTTTAACATCCCACTGTCAACATTAGACAGATCAATGAGACAGAAAGTTAATAAGGATATCCAGCAATTGAACTAAGCTCTGCACCAAGTGGACCTAATAGACATCTACAGAACTCTCCACCACAAATAAACAGAATATTCATTCTTCTCAGCACCACATCATACTTATTCCAAAATTGACCACATAGTTGGAAGTAAAGCACTCCTCAGCAAATGTAAAAGAACGGAAATTATAACAAACTTTCTCTCAGACCACAGTGCAATCAAACTAGAACTCAGGATTAAGAAACTCACTTAAAACTGCTCAACTACATGGAAACTGAACAACCTGCTCCTGAATGATTACCAGGTACATAACAAAATGAAGGCAGAAATGAAGATGTTCTTTGAAACCAATGAGAACAAAAATACAACATACCAGAATCTCTGGGACACATTTAAAGCAGTGTGTAGGGAAATTTATAGCACTAAATGCCCACAAGAGAAAGCAGGAAAGATCTAAAATGGACACCCTAACATCACAATTAAAAGAACTAGAGAAGCAAGAGCAAACACATTGAAAAGCCAGAAGGCAAGAAATAACTCAGATCAGAGCAGAACTGAAGGAGATAGAGACACAGAAAACCCTTCAAAAAATTAATGAATCCAGGAGCTGGTTTTGTGAAGAGATCAACAAAGTTGATAGACCACTAGCAAGACTAATAAAGAAGAAAAGAGAGAAGAATCAAATAGGCACAATAAAAATAATAAAGGGGATATCACCACCAACTCCACAGAAATACAAACTACCATCAGAGAATACTATAAACACCTCTATGCAAATAAACCATAAAACCTAGAAGAAATGGATAAATTCCCGGACATATACTCTCTCCCAAGACTAAACCAGGAAGAAGTTGAATCCCTGAATAGACCAATAACAGGCTCTGAAATTGAGGCAATAATTAATAGCTTACCAACCAAAAAAAGTCCAGGACCAGATGGATCCACAGTCGAATTCCACTAGAGGTACAAGGAGGAGTTGGTACCATTCCTTCTGAAACTATTCCAATCAATAGAAAAAGAGGGAATCCTCCCTAACTCATTTTATGAGGCCAACATCATCCTGATACCAAAGCCCGGCAGAGACACAACAACAAAAAAAGTGAATTTTAGACAAATATCCCTGATTAACGTCAATGCAAAAATCCTCAATAAAATACTGGCAAACCGACTCCAGCAGCACATCAAAAAGCTTATCCACCATAATCAAGTGGGCTTCATCCCTGGGATGCAAGGCTGGTTCAACATATGCAAATCAATAAATGTCATCCAGCATATAAACAGAACCAAAGACAAAAACCACATGATTATCTCAATAGATGCAGAAAAGGCCTTTGACAAAATTCAACAGCCCTTCATGCTAAAAACTCTCAATAAATTCGGTATTGATGGAACATATCTCAAAATAATAAGAGCTATTTATAAGAAACCCACATCCAATATCATACTGAAAGGGCAAAAACTGGAAGCATTCCCTTTGAAAACTGGCACAAGACAGGGATGCCCTCTCTCACCACTCTTATTCAACATAATGTTGGAAGTGCTAGCCAGGGCAATCAGGCAGGAGAAAGAAATAAAGGGTATTCGATTAGGAAAAGAGGAAGTCAAATTGTCCCTGTTTGCAGAAGACATGATTGTATATTTAGAAAACCCCATCATCTCAGCCCAAAATCTCCTTAAGCTGATAAGCAAATTTAACAAGTCTCAGGATACAAAATCAATGTGCAAAAATCACAAGCATTCTTATACACCAATAACAGACAAACAGAGAGCCAAATCATGAGTGAACTCCCATTCACAATTGCTTCAAAGAGAATAAAATACCTAGGAATCCAACTTACAAGGGATGTGAAGGACTTCTTCAAGGAGAGCTACAAACCACTGCTCAATGAAATAAAAGAGGACACAAATAAATGGAAGAACATTCCATGCTCATGGATAGGAAGAATCAATATTGTGAAAATGACCATACTGCCCAAGGTAATATAGATTCAATGCCATCCCCATTAAACTACCAATGACTTTCTTCACAGAATTGGAAAAAACTACTTTAAAGTTCATATGGAACCAAAGAAGAGCCCACATTGCCAAGACAATCCTAAGCCAAAACAACGAAGCTGGAGGCATCATGCTATACTATACTATACTACAAGGCTACAGTAACCAAACTATACTACAAGGCTACAGTAACCAAAACAGCATGGCACTGGTATCAAAACAGAGACATAGACCAATGGAACAGAACAGAGCCCTCAAAAATAATACCACACATCCACAACCATCTGATCTTTGACAAACCTGACAAAAACAAGAAATGGGGAAAAGATTCCCTATTTAATCAATGGTGCTGGGAAAACTGGGTAGCTATATGTAGAAAGCTGAAACTGGATCCCTTCCTTACACCTTATATGAAAATTAATTCAAGATGGATTAGAGACTTAAATGTTAGACCTAAAACCATAAAAACCCTAGAAGAAAACCTAGGCAATACCATTCAGGACATAGGCATGGGCGAGGACTTCATGTCTAAAATACCAAAAGCAGTGGCAACAAAAGTCAAAATTGACAAATGGGATCTCATTAAACTAAAGAGCTTCTGCACAGCAAAAGAAACTACCATCAGAGTGAACAGGCAACCTACAGAACGGGAGAAAATTTTTGCAATTTACTCATCTGACAAAGGGCTAATATCCAGAACCTACAAAGAACTCAAACAAATTTACAAGAAAAAAACAAACAACCCCATCAAAAAGTGGGCAAAGGATATGAACAGATACTTCTCAAAAGAAGACGTTTATG